>NC_085871.1:24924306-24944306 GCF_034702125.1 Engraulis encrasicolus
CTGCTCAGAATTGCTGTATATTTTTCCAGATTGTTGTGTGTGAATATCCCAGTAGATCAGTATTTTCTGAAATACCAAACCAAACCCTTTCAGCAGCAACAGCCATAACAGCCGTGCCATGTTCAAAGTCATTTAAATAACCTTTCTGCCCCATTCTGCTGCTTGGTTTGAACTGCATCAAATCATCCCGGCCATGTCTACATGCATAAATGCATTGAGTTGCCACCATGTGATTGGCTGATCAGAAATTTCCGTCAACGAACAGTTGTAAAGGTGTACCTATTAAAGTGGCCGGTGAGTGTACAGCAAATGCCGATTGTATGTCATGAGGATGATGCAAATAGCTATGTCTGCATATGGGAGAGTAGTCCAGATGCGTAGTCGAAGTCAAAGATCAAAGGCCACATGCATAACCTACAAATCTGAAAATACATGGACACTATATTAGCAAATGAAATGTCTATCCTTTGTACTGCACAGACTGGCATGGCATGTAAGTTAATCAGCTATTCGCCTACATCAGGCAGAACCAATCATATCATTCTATACAGAGACCAACTGGGCATGGTCTTGACATGGTGACTGGTCTGCATAGACATTCATGATTATTAATAAATCAATGTGTAATTTACCTACATATATAAATGTAATCTGATATACCTCTACTTTGTTATAGTTATTATTATAATAATGTAATTGTAATAATGTAATAATAATAACAACAGTAATGTGCATCTGTGTCTACAACACAGTGCTCTAATGTAATGCTATGCTGAAATGAATTGCATTGATTGTCGCCATTTCCTAATGCAGTACGGAGTCAGTTTGGCAGACAATAGTTCACGTGGCCTCATGACTGGTGATGTGGACATCCACAGTGTTTTATTTTGTATAGCAAAATCTATGCATAATTGGCTATCAAACTACAATGTATACTTTAAATCATTGATATACTTTCATTTGAAGTCTGTTTACCATCTGCTTTCAAACTGATGCTAATTTTAGTCTATCACACCACTGACGATGAGTCATACACAATTCCCTTAGTATTTTTGTGAATTCATTTTCAATGGCTGCATTCATTTTCAGTGACTATTTGCAGGTCTCATTGTGTAGGCTATGTTTAGACGTCATTTTCAGAATAGGCGGTGTCAAAACTGTAAAGTTCCATTTCCGTTTTAATTAACACCTACTTTACAACGGTTAAAAGTGTGTTTGCTTTTATTTGGGACACTGTATTTTCAGTAGAGGTGTCAAAAGTAAAAAATAAGTTCATGGTGTAAGTGCAACACTGGCATATGACAGGCCTATTACATAGCTGTTACACCATTTACTCCAAGATAGACTGTGTTGTCACTGAAAAACCACTACAAAACCCAACAAGATCCCACCACAACTTTGATCCAACCAGTGCAGAGACAGAGCTGATCGTAAGATATCTAGGCCTACACAGGACTGCTGGTTACTCAGATAAGTTCAAAAGTGTGAGTGATGCTCGCACAACCAGTAAAACAGGTGCTGGATCAAACAAGCGTGCATAGAAGAAGAAAGAAAAATCTGCACACTGTTGCTGCTCACCCATTTATTGAACACAACGTTTCGACCTCAGGCGGTGTTCCTGACGAAGACCGCCTGAGGTGGAAAAGTTGTGTTCAATAAATCGGTGAGCAGCAACAGTGTGCAGAGTTTTCTTTCTTCTTTTACTCAGATAAGTTACATGTGTTGGAAGGAAAGTGTGTTTCTTTTTTTTCTTTACTTTTACTGTTTACGTCTCTGATGTTGAAGGCAGTGGTACTGAAAGATCGTCCTAGTGTAAAATGATAGCCACAGACAGTCACGTTACCCTGGCAGTCTGGTTTGGTTACTAAGGAAAGTGTGGTCAGGAAGGAGCAAGTGTTTAAGAGTACAAACCAAGGCGAAGCAAAAGTAAACACACCACCGTGACAAAATGCCAACACTCAAACACATGGTGTGGTGCGGGTGTGTCACTCTCTTTTACTCACACCTGAGTGACGCACTGTCTTGCTGTGATTATTAAACCTCAAAACAGGTATAACGTGTTTTGACCATATCATGTCATGACGATATTGCATCTACAGTTTTAATCACCCCACAATAAACCGCACATAGGCCCATCTGCCTGCAGAATTGTGCAACAATTTGCAGATGCTTTTCATATGGAGACTCTTTGTCTTTTGTCATCCACTTAAATTATTTGGTGTGTGTGTGTCTCTGTGTCTGTGTGTCTGTGTGTGTGTGCACGTGTGCGTGTGTGTGTGCGCATAGGCATGTGTGTCGGTCCGTATTTAAAATTGTTGTAATTGGCCTGATTGCTGTGCAGGGACAAATTTAATCATAAATTGGGTCATTCATGTCTCATTTAGCGGGGGCATATGCATTTGTCTAGAGAGAGGGGAAGCGAGCGAGGGAGGGAGTGAGGATGGGAGAAAGAGGGGAGTGAGGGAGCAGAGAAGGGAGTGCGGAGTGATGAATGCTAATAATAAAAAGATGTTTTACTCATGTGGGTATACAAAAGACACACGGGCACCGTCATGAATCCAACTTAATGTCTTTGTCAATTCCTTTGTCAATTGTGGATTCCGCTATTCCTTTGAGTGCCTCCCCTTGTCCCCAAAAACAAAACTTCCCCTCGTTTTTTCTGTCTAACATGAATGATGTAGTGTGTAAAGTGCGGTATCTGGGTCATATCATTACTGATGACCTGTGTGATGATGATGATATCCAGCGTCAGTGTCGTAAATTATATGCACAGGCCAATATGTTGGCACGCAGGTTCCATATGTGCACAGATGATGTCAAGGTTAATCTCTTTAGAGCCTACTGCACACCTTTTTACACAGCACACTTATGGTGTAAATACCATACAGCTAAGCTGAAGAAGCTGCAGGCATACAATGATGCGTTTAGGATTCTCCTTCAGTTCCCAAGATGGACGAGCGCAAGCACTTTATTTGTCAATTGTAGTGTCCCCACTTTTCATGCACTGCTGAGAAATGTTATGCATAGATTTATGGGTAGACTTGCTGGATCAAGCAATGGTATAATATCTACTCTTTGTGATACCAGGCAGAGTGATACAAGGTACTTCTCTGAATTGTGGCAGCACTGGTATAGATGTTTATATGTTTTCAAATGAACTGGTGCTTTGTGATGTACCTGTCTGTTTTTGTATGTGTTTTTATGTGTTTTTATGTATCTTATATGGAACTTTTTGAGTCTGTAATAAAGTTTTCAATTCAATTCAAAAAAAAAAAATGCTGTTTTTACATATCTTCTTTCTCCTCTCCTCTCCTCTCCTGTCCTCTCCTCTCCTCTCCTCTCCTTTTATTTTGGTATTTCTGTGTCTCCATTGTGTGTTTGTACTTTAAATAGGTTAACTTCCCTTACAAGTCAAACGCACTTTAATAGAATTGTATTCAATAAAATGCAATTAAGATTAACTGAATTGTACCAAGGAGCAACACAACTGTTTTTTTTCCAGTCTTCACCCCGGCTGGCCATGGGATAGGAAGATCAGCTGTCGCCACATAGTGGTCAGGTTAGTGTTTCTAAAAGCTCTACAGATCCCCAGGGGGGCGTTATAGAGCCCTAAGGGGGCGTTGAGAAGGATGGAGCTGAGAAGAAGGTTGTGGTTTCCCACTGGGGTACAAACGTTTATTTTGTTTTTTAATACCAAGGTGGACGTTCGCTTATGATGAGGTCAAGGGGGTGTTGGGAGACTCATGATGAGGCCAAAGAAGGTGTTCAAAAAAGGTTGAGAACCACTGGTTAGGTGAAAGTAATACAGTTAGACAGACAGACAGACAGACAGACGACTGTGAAAACGGTAAAGAGAGAGCCACCGTTCGCCTAACAATGACTCATTGAAGCGTTGCCTTGTGACCGGTCTTGTGACCGTAATCCTTCGTTTAGTCCCTTTAAAATGGTGATTTTTTTTGGTGTGCAATTGGATGGACATGGATGCACATAGAGTGACAGGGTCATTTTTGGGACATGCCATTACTTCCAGTGTAAGACAGTGCTCTAAGCATCCATCGACCAGCCTGCACAAAGTTATCTCTCTGTTCTCTTGTACCGTCATTCAACACTTCAGCACATTTGCAGTTTTTTCCCCAAATGGTGACTCATGGCATGACAACACCACACCACCCTTATCACTAGACAACCACTAACCAGCCTGCCACTTCCCACCTCAGGCAGAGTGTCTGATTAGAAGAACTAAGACATATCTGCAACATTGGTATGAAAACTTCCAAATGTGAACGCAGTGTTTCAGACATCTTGGCCTTCATCAAGTGCCATGATGGCAAACCTTTGTTTGTTTTTGTCATTTCAAAGTTTTTCACCTGCACATCAAAGCTCACCTCTTTCACCCGTAATCACTTCCAATTCCACAGTTGTCGAGTAAAAGTAAAAGTAGGCTAAAAGTAAAACACAGTTTCCTTCAAACAGAGGTTGAGTAACCTGTAGACCTGTGTACTTGACTTACGATCAGCTGACTACGATCAGCTGACTGATTGGATCCAGTTTGTGGTCGGTCCTTGTTTGGTTTTTAGTGTTTTTCAGTAACAACACAGTCTCTGTCTATCTCATTAGGTACAATGGAGTAAATAATGTAACAACAGATATGTAATATCATGTGCTAGTGTAGTGTTGTACTTACACCATGAATTTACTTTTGCTTTTACTCGACACCTCCGTTCAATTCTGCGGTTCCAGGCCCTCTTGACGAATGAAATGCAAAAGAGCCGGCCCTGCCATGGCCAACCGCGGTAGGGCACTCACCTGTCATGCGGGCGGCTGACCCGGGTTCGATTCCCGGCACGGGTCCTTTGCTGATCCCTCCCTGTCTCTCTCCCAATCCTTTCCACCTCTCACACTGTCGTCTCAAATAAAGTAAAAAAAAAGACCAAAAAAACTAAAGCTCCACAAGGCCACAGGAGACAGACAGACAGACAGACAGACAGACAGACAGACAGACAGACAGACAGACAGACAGACAGACAGACATACAGACATGCACCAGACAGACACACACACACACGGAGATTGACAATTGTGGCTGTTGCCATGGATACCATGCCATTCACCTGTGCCATGTGATGTGCGCTTTGGTCACTTCATGTGCTGGTCGTCAGCCAAGTTTCCACATCATTCAATTTTCTCAACCACTTCTCCCCTTCCCTCTCTCTCTTTCTCTCTCTCTCTCTCTCTCTCTCTCTCTCTCTCTCTCTCTCTCTCTCTCTCTCTCTCTCTCTCTCCCTCCCTCCCTCCCTCCCTCTCTCTCTCTCTCCCTCCCTCTCTCTCTCTCTCCCTCTCTCTCTCTCTCTCTCTCTCTCTCTCTCTCTCTCTCTCTCTCTCTCTCTCTCTCTCTTTTCTATCTTTGTCTCTTTGTCCATCACCATCCCTCTCTTTCCAATTGTCTGCTGAACTCATGGAGCATGGGTGATACACGTGCTGTGTGTGTGTGTGTGTGTGTGTGTGTGTGTGTGTGTGCGCATGAGTGCGTGCGTGCGTGTGTGCGTGCGTGTGTGTGTAAGACACACGCATGGGTGTTGAACGGATGAATAGAGTGTGATTGCAGTTGACTTGATGATTTGACATGCAAGAGCATGTGTATATCTTTGGCACCCTGCACCCCACACACACACACACAAACACAATTGTGGTCATTAACGTTGCGGGTACGTACATGTACACACAAACACTCACAGACGCTTATTAAATTCCCAGTCAGCACACGGTGATTAAAAATTCACAACTCCAATGAAAGAGTTTCTCTGAAAAATTCATGCTCCCCTGCTCCTGGTAGTGGTGTATCTAGTGACAAGCTCAAGCTGCATGTGGACGCCAGCATCAGAGGACCCTATTGATCTCTCTCTCTCTCTCTCTCTCTCTCTCTCTCTCTCTCTCTCTCTCTCTCTCTCAGCTGTCTCGACTCTCGCACTCTCTATCTACTGCTTATTATCACTCTCTATCTGACTCTCTATCTGACTCTCTCTCTCTCTCTCTCCCTCTCTCTGCTCTCTGCCTCGACTCTTGCATTCTCTCTATCTACAGTCAATGTCTATCTGTGTCTCTCTCTCTCTCTCTCTCTGTCATGCTGTCTCAACTCTCGCATTCTCTCTATCTACCGCTCATAGTCACTCCATATCTCTCTCTCTCTCTCTCTCTCTCTCTCTCTCTCTCTCTCTCTCTCTCTCTCTCTCTCACACACACACACACACACACACACACACACACACACACACACACACACACACACACACACACACACACACACACACACTCTGCACACACACAGGGTAATTATTTCTGTCTTTCTCACCCTCGCCCTCTCTGCACCGCATATAAATAGGCCAATATGAATCCGCTGATGTTCCTCATAGCTCGTCGTATGAATATTTAAACCATTACAAACATCGAAACCGCAAACCAAGCATATATCATGCCATGGACGTGCTGCAGAGGGACTTTGTCAAACACGTAGTGTGCATTCCAATATCCGACCTTGCGCCCTCCACTTGTGCTTGTGGCCTCACGTTTTGCTGATGCCCCGCCTCTGTGGAGAAAACAAATTAAGTTTCCCCGCTGTCAACCTACCCAAAACAATTTTTGGGGGACCATGCCGTTCACAATTGAGAAAATGACTTCACAACTGAGCTTTAGCAAGACATTGAAATATACGTGTACTGCTGTTGTCAGTGATGTCATCACCATGTGTTACTTCCTGGTACGAGGCCACAAGCACAAGTGGAGGACGCAAGGTCACATATTGGAACGCACACAGTGTTTTGGGAGGAGGAGGGAGGATGCCTGAGGGAGGAGGGTCATCCCTTTTCCTACATGCCTTATGCAGCCCTAAGAATCTCATCATACAGCAGGAATTGTGTGTTTACAATACCCAGAGGGAATCTGAACATTCTGATATGAGAACATGCTGTATTTTAAACTCCCAATGGTTAAGGTTATACAAATATTTAGGCCTGCCTACCTGAAATAGTATCAAGGGATGGTTGGGATGCCAGTATTACATGCATTTTGTTTTTAGCCTACTTTTTTTGAACTAACTATATATTAGTCTTAGGTTATTTAATCTATTTTTATTCCTAATTTGTGTTTTACACAAAAAAATAGTCTTTTAATTTCCACACACCTGATAGCCTATGTTTGTAGGAATATTTATAACTGGTAATTACTTATTTATTAAAAGGTCAGTCTCTGTAGTGAGTGAAACCACGCCCACCTCTCCTCAGAGTCACCCCAGCGCTAGGAGAGGAGGAGCCTCGCGCTGACTGTGTTTTTGTGTCCCGGGTGAGATCGAGGGATTACCATTACCGACCAGCGTGTCCAGCCGCAACGGCTGGCAAAGGGGCAACGAGAGGAACCGAGACCGGGATGTAGCAGGTGCTGCGCCACCGGGGTGATCCGCGGGAATGCCCGGCGTCAATTTTGTGGGGGTGAAAAGTTTAGCTGAAGTTGAGAAAGAGAAAGCCCGAAACACCTGCGACCGAATGGTAGGCACATACCCGTTTTGTTGTGTGATTTTCTGCAGCCAGACCTTTTCATCCGTGGAATTTATGCAGATGTATTCGAAACCGAATCTCTGGTTCGTCTGAACCCTGAAATACCACACTCTCTCAGCGAGATAGCCCGGGGTTAGTTAGCCTATTGAGCCAATCAAGCTAAAACAGACACACATTGTTTATTTTATTTACGGCGGGACGGTTAGTGAAAGCGACCAACTGGTCACATTCTCACGCGTGGTTGTCATTGTGCTATACCTGACCTATAAAATATGAGAGGCATATCTTCCAGATGGTACGGAGACTATGCTACTGGTATGGCAGAAATTGTAAAATAATAGCCTACCCAGTTGGGAAAATTGACAGTGGGGTGAATTGAGTATTTCTGTTGGCTATTTCATGATAGTGCAGCACCACAGGCATGCCTGGTTATTGGTAATGTGTGAATGTTTCTCAGCTGCAGTTGGCAACTTTATTTACAAACCTCGAGCACCGGCGAGATGCCGAGAATTGAGACATGGACTCGTCAAACCGGTTGCACTAGCTAGCCCAGTAGAATGATGGTGTGTGCACTGCAGTCAGTGTGTGATTGTGACTGTGTGTGTGCGTTACAATCCGAAGTTGGTTTTGCAACAGGACGCGCAGAGAAAAGAAACTACGCTTCCTCGACAGGCGAGGACGCCTACACGTCAACATATGCCAAGCATCCACTTGTGCGCAACCAGCCCACTCTACGGAGCAACTGGCCCAACAGTGCGTCTTTACTCTGTACTCTTTTGTCTGTAGGAGTTTTTGTGTGGAAAAAGTATGCACGCGCGCAAAGCTTACCCATCTTTCAAGGAGCAATAAATTTACCATTTTAGTTTTACATTTTTTAGGGGTGTCTTTAGAAATCAGACCAAAATTAAATTAAAACGACATTGCATTTTGATCTCCAAAGACAACCAATCTTACAGTAGCCTACACTCATCACCCTATTCACACACACAAGCTACACGCGGCGCACTTGTTGGAGGGGGACAGCGCGAGGGCATTCTGCTATGGCCTACTGAACAGCAGGCTCACTCCGTTGTCAGGGCAACTCACGGAATTCATTCACCCACCAGCCAGCCAACCAACCCCCCCCTTATCGGATGCGGACAACGCGGACACACGCGCTCATTCATTCTCGTCCTCCTTTTCTTTTCTTTCGCCACACAGTCGGCCTTCTCCTCTCTCTTTTTTCCTCGTTGCGCGCACGCCAGTTTGTATTTTGAAGTGGTTGATGGTGCTTAAGCTAGAGTTAGTCGGTCAATGAGCCCCGGTGTGCAAGACAAGTGCGTTTAAAATTTGATGAGTCTTTTTTTTTCCTCTTGTTTTTTTATGGTCTGGCGAGGTCTAAGATTGAAGTGCCCACACACAAGCGCAGCACGCCCCATACATGTTGCCCGGCAAGTGTGTGTGTGTCTGCGTTTGTGTAGGCCTATGTGTGTGTTTTTGTGTGAGAGAGAGAGGGAGAGGGAGAAAATAAAAAGTGGATTAAATGGGCTAGCTTTCCAGGGAAGATTGTCTCATGGTGGATTAGACAGTTGTCCCGGTTCTTTTGGCCCCACAAATGCCACAAGTGCGTTAATGGGGAGATGCGAGTGAGGCTGAGATTACGTGTCCATTTGGTCTGTGCTTGTTAGTTAGGATGTCATTGAACCTCTGGGAAACACACACACACACACACTCTCCCTCTCTCTCCCTCTCTGTCTCACTCTCTCACTCACTCACACACACACACACACACACACACACACACACACACACACACACACACACACACACACACACACACACACACACACACACACACTAAAGTCTCCACTTTAGCGATGAGCTTTGACCCATGTGTATTCCGTTGGTAGTGTAAACCAAGATCTCTCTCTCACACACACACACACACACACACACACACACACACACACACACACACACACACACACACACACACACACACACACACACACACACACACACACACACTGTGTGAAAACCACCCCACTATAACAGGTGCAGATATCACTTACTGACTAGCCTGTTGGCTGTGTGAGGGACTCAGCAGAAGACCTGTCAGACAGACCCTTATTAAATACGTAGAGTCCAGTGGCATTAAAACAGCTTTGTTTTCACCCAGTCTGCCGCTAAGGCCGTAGCCAGCTGTTGTTTTGATTGGTCTGCGTTATGTTTTTTTTTAAACAGCTTGGTTCAGGTCACTTAATTCTCAGCCAATCAGCTTCTGAATCTGCGCCCTAGTAAATGATTGCTTTTGATTGGTCAGCAGTAAGTGTGTTTTTGCAGGATGCTGACTAAGCTGCTGCACCATCTCTCTGGTCATTAAAGGGGATTTTCTTCAGCTTTGGTGTTCAGCGTTGAGTGACATAGTAAACCTGAAATCTGTCACAAGGATTACACAGGTTTCAGTGTCTCAGAAAGTGACATATACATGGTGTGCCTGCTCACACACACACACACACACACACACACAAACACACACACACGCTACATATTGCGCTGTCAGGATAAACCCAGACATGGCCACGACTGAGATTTGGTGAGAATCTGGGCAGTTTGGTTTAGTGGGGGAAGTCGTCATGGGTAAGCGGTCAGGACGTCAGACTTGTAGTCCAAAGGTTGCCGGTTCGACTCCCGACCCGCTAGGTTGGTGGAGGGAGTAATTAACTGCTCCTCTTGTGTTCTGTCTCTTGAACACATGGTCACACGAGTATACACACACACACATGCTACGTGGATGACTCCTCAGTGGAGGTCTGTCTGTCTGTCTGATCGCTTTCATCACATTACATCCAATGTGGAGCTGCTTTGACAGGATTATACTGTGCTCCTCTCGTGCTCTCTCTGTTTTTACACACACACACACACACACACACACACACACACACACACACACACACACACACACACACACACACACACACACACACACAGTATATGACATCCTTAATATGGGACACACACACACACACACACACACAGGCTTCCCATTCACAGCAGCCGGGCTGCGTCTGGTCTCATCCGCCTCTAGTCATGTTTGAAAGGCAGAACAGATAATCTGTACTATTGGAGAGAGGGATTAAAGTTAGGAGAGAGAGAGAGAGATATGGATGAAGATAGAGAGAGAGAGAGAGAGAGAGAGAGATAGGGAGGAAGAGAGAGAGAGATGGATGAAGAGAGGGAGGAAGAGAGAGATCTGGATGAAAAGAGAGAGAGAGAGATACATGGATGAAGATAGGGAGGAAGAGAGGCCGTGAAAGACCGTTGGAAGAGAAGATAGAGAGAGAGGGGTGAATTGATGAGAAGAGGAACGGAGAGAAAGGTGGTGGAAGACAATAGGAGAGAGAGAGAGAGAAATGGGGGATGAAGTAAATTCGAGATAGATATAGAAATGTGATAATTGATGACAACAGATAATTGATACAGAAATTGATGAGAAATAGTCATGTAGATGGAGAGACAACAAGAATAGGAAAATTGCGAGAGCAAGAGGGAGAATCGTACGAATAGAGAGAGAGAAATAGAATGATATAAATTGAGTTATATGGAGTGAAGGAAAAACAGACTATACCAATCAAATGGGCTGTGTGTGAGTGTGTGTGTGTGTGTGTCTGTGTGTGTCTGTGGGTGTGTGTGTGTATGTGGCAGGAGTGGAGCTATGAGGGTGCAAGCAGGGCATTTACCCCTGGGCCCAGGGCCTTCCCGTATTGGTGGTGGGGGCCCTATTGTGACCTTGGCAGGGCTTTTGCAGGGCCCAGTCAGTGTTTTGCCCTGGGGCCCTGTGTGCAATTGTTCAGCCACTGATGTGTGGTTAGACTCTAAAATTCTAATTGTATGTTCAGTGCAGATTGTTTTGGTTGCATAGCTTGTTGTACATTGTTGTGGCGGTTCCACTCAAGGCAAGTCAATTTCTGTCTGCTCTGGTCGCACAAAGAATTTGAAATTACTTTTCTTCACTCACCCTGTCCAATCACTATGGATAGCAAGTGGATGTGGTTATCATCTGGGATTTTTGTGCGTGTGCGTGTGTGTGTGTGTGTGTGTGTGTGTGTGTGTGTGTGTGTGTGTGTGTCTGTGTTTGTGTGTGTGTGCGCGCCCGCCCGCCCGCGTGCGTGTGTGTGTGTGTGTGTGTGTGTGTGTGTGTGTGTGTGTGTGTGTGTGTGTGTGTGGTTTAGGTGGGATGATGCACTGTATGTCACTGAGCGCATAAACAAAGTCTATTTGTGTTAAGCTGGACCTTTAGTGTGTTTGTGCGTGTGTGTCTATGAGTGTGTTTGTGGGTGTGTGTGCGCGCAGGCGCACTTGTATGTGCCTCTGCATGTGCACACACACTGTAGGGTGTGTGTGTGTGTACTACTTGTGCCTGTGTTTGTCTATGCACGTGCACACAGTAGGATGTGTGTGTGTGTGTGTGTGTGTGTGTGAGAAAGAGTGTGAGCACAACATGCTTATACTGGTACTTCTAGTATGTGTGTATCTGAGCACGTGCACAGTTATATTTATGACAGTGAGTATATAGGCTAGTTCTCAGTACAGCACCCCGGTGTAGAGAGAGAGAGCAGGGTGGTGTCATTAGGAAAAAATGTGCCGCTCCCCAATAGAGCAGGAGCCAGTGGAAAACTATACAGCATGCTCCTTTAAACCAACGCATCTTTGACATCAGTTAGTGGCGGAACAATTGCAAACTGAGCCCCCGGGCAAAACACTGATAGGGCCCCCCATACGGCCTGCCAACAATACAGGAGGGCCCTGGTCCCAAGGGCAAATGTCAATGTAAAACAACTGTAACTTAACTGTAATTCGGGGTACGTTTCTAAGGTGGTTGTTGGAAAAAATTCTGTTTCACAAAAATCGAGAATCCCTGCATTAGCAGATTGACAAAACAGGATTGGCAGACTCTATCATGTGCCAAATAATTTAGGCATCCTGTGGAAAATTACCTACAAGTCATCTTACGCTATATCTTTTGACATCAACACAATAGCACTCATTACTCACCAAGACCTCTCTAATAACAAAAGTATCACAACAATGATATCATAAGTAATGCAACTGTCCAGTTCAATGGGCATACTCTTTTAAAGACATCAGTATTGTTATAAATTTGCTGTTACCAGCTTGGCAATGACCAAGTCGTAATGTAATACTAAAGGTTCTGTGTAATGCCGTTGTAGTGTAGTACCATTGTAGTGAAGTCTTTTCAGTGACTATTAGGACTACAGCATTCCAACAGCGGAACCGTGCACATTATCAGATGGACTAAAACACAGGGTTGGGTTGGCAGACTCTACTACGTCCATGCCGGGCCAAGTAATTAAGTCAAAGTCCATCATCTAGTGGAAAAATATACGGTCTGTAGCACACCCTTGACATCAGCACAATGGGAGCCTCTTCTCACCAGGGCTGCAAGACCTTTCGAAGATAACGCACACTGTCACAAGGTGTGAAATACAGTAGTGCACAATCACAGCTTAACACTCCTGTGTCCTGTCCTGTGCCTGTGCTTTTATTGTTGGTCCCAGACACAATGTGTGCACCAATGTGTATATATATTTTTTGTTTGTTTTTGACATGCATTACATGCTTACAGATTGGTGTAAGCATGTCATGGTGTAAGCATGTATTGGTGTTACGGTACAGGGGACAACACTTTACGTTCATGTTGTGATTACTTTTTGAAGCCTTCACTTTAATTATGTACATGTCACAACATGTAGTGTCTTGCAGTTAAGCTACACCACTGCCAAACATGTGGTTCAAGCATATTATAATCACATGATGTTACACGATAACTACGTGACATAAGTGGGACAGTAAGTTGAAGTGCAATGGTGATGATGAATGTAGTTCAACAATGAAGCTTCTGTTTGCTCTGCTATGGTTAAGTAATAAGTAACCAAAATTGTAATTGCTATGTCTTAATCTGTTACTTAAGGCTCTTGGTAATGTCATAGCGGTGTTGCTATTATGTAGTTGAGTATTTTCAGCAAATAGTGAATATACCCCATCTGCACAAAGAGGTGAAGTTCTTCTTTGAATTTCCATTCAAAGTTCTTCTGTACCAGAGTTCTCCCATATTAATATATATAGTGAGTTATCTGACATGCAGTATCAGTTTGACTGACACATAAAAAGGCCATGGTGGCGGATGAGCGAGTGGCCATGTTTACGTGAAGTGTGGTAGTGTAGGATGGGCCTAATTGCTTTGTCTGGCCGGGGAGAGGATTAGTGTTAAATGTGTACGGTGGGCAGTCAGGAGTAGTCAGGGCTCAGCTCAGTGTCTCCACGCCCAGAGAGTCGGACAGGGATCAGCCAGGGCACAGCAGGGGTGGGTATATGCGCTTCAGACTACATACATGTTTTTTGTTTGGTTTATAAACATGGTGTTGTGAGGAAGGGCAAGACACTGGCAGCCAACCACGTGAGCTAATATTTTGACCGACAGCTTTTTCCAACAATCAGAGGAACATGTGTGCAAAACATGAAATAATGATTTGAACACAAGTAGTAAAACCTTGAAGTCGATTCTATAGCTTACTGGGAGCCAATGCAGGGACCTTAAAATCAAATCTTCTTGTTCTTGTAAGAACCCTTGCAGCTGCAAGGTGCGTCTGTGTATGATGGTGGGCAGAGTAGGTATTGCAACTGTGTTGTGCATTGACACTGTGTTGCCCATTGCCAAATTTGATCTTCTCATGAATACTCAGCAAGAAACTTAATATATATGACCACAGTACTGTAAGCTAAAGCTATGTAGAGAAAAATGTCGACCGGACATGTTTCTGGACATTAAAAACGGCGGACCTGAGAAGGTCCACATTTCCATGTATGAAAAGGGCAATTTTTCCATTGAATTCCATTAATGAATACTTATTTGGTGGTGGTGGTAATTATTTGTGAAAAAGGTAACCTGGGCATCATGCATTCTGGAAATAAACTACTACAAATATTACACAGTGCACCACCTTTAACAAAATTGTTAGACAAGGAGTGTATGAGTGTCTTCTCTTCTCTTATATGGAGTTCCTCTGTTGAAAATGTTTTTATTCTTTGCCTAGAATACGGTAATCTGGTAATAACCGAAACTGCAATGTCAATGTTGGGTTTTCTTATCAGCTCTCTCTCTGTTGGTCAGGACATTCTGGCAGATCATCAGACCACTGTCACACAGGCCATGTGGTCGCACTGTATGGGGTTAAACAAACCAATCCGATGTAAAATAAGTATGACGAATGAGAGAGAGTGCCTGCCATGTAGGCAAGAGGGCCTCCGCCTTCTATGAATCTGTTCAATATTGGGCTAGAGGTTACTGGCTCTCCGGTCATCGCTGTGTGTTTGTGTGTGAGTAGGGCCTTGGTCTCCAAACAAAGGCCTGCGGGCCAAATCCGGCCCGGACATGGCAATCGTTTGGCCCGTCATGAGGTCAGAACAAATGAAAACATAATTTGGCCCTTGAGGAAAAACATTTGGAGATCACTGTCCAACTATCGATGGAAAAAAAAACGGGACACTTCATTGTCACAGGGGTTCTTGGGATCCTCTCCCAGAAAAAAAAATATTTCTTAGATGTAATGTCCTGCATTTTAACGTCCTGTGTCCCATTTCAGCTCAATACGGAACCCGTACATTTATTTCTAAATAATGGCACGATATATTTCAAGGGACGATTGGCAACCCTATGTGTCAGAGACATAGAGAGAGAGAGTGTGCGTGCGTGCGTGCGTGCGTGCGTGCCCGTGTGTCCGTGTGTTCCTGTGTTCCTGTGTGTGAGTTAATACAACACAACCTTAAGCACTCGAGTAACAAGCTCTTCCTGACCTGCCTTCACATTGTGGCCCAGCGTCTATCTTGAGAAGGTCAGTTGAGGAGGAGAGCTGAGTGTGTGTGTAGCCTACTCTACTCTCTTGAGTGTGTGTGTAGCCTACTCTACTCTCTTGAGCGTGTGGGCTAGCATAGTAATGGCTGTGGTCAGTGTTTATTTTAGTGGTCAGTGTTTTCTTTTTTTTAGTGTGTGCTGCAGGTGTTCAGTCAGTCTGAGTAATGGAGATAATGGCCACTTGTCTGACCACTCCATTAGTAATCATGATTTTTTTTTACTTTATTCGACAGGACAGTGTGAGAGGTAGACAGGAACCGAATGGGGAGAGAGACGGGGAGGGGTCAGCAAAGGACCCGGACCGGGAATTGAACCCGGATCAGCCGCATGGTAGACGAGTGCCCGGTTGGCCACTTGTCTGACCACTCCACTAGTCATCATGAAATCTACATTAGCCCTATATATTCGACCCACCCAATTACACTTCCTATGGCAGTCCACAAAGGGTACATTCCATTATCATCACTCAGTAGTGGGCAATTATTTTGGCTCAAGGGCTACATTGGGTTGCCAATAGTGACCAAAGGGCCAAATTTCACTGGCAACTTGTGTCAGAAATAACAAAATAATGTAACGTTTTTTAATATTTCAATTGATTCAACTTTTCAATGCATTGATGAATACAACCTTGGTTAATCTCCAAGCTTGAAGATCCCTGTATTGGGTAGCCAGTTTAAGAGTGTTTGGGGAGAGTATCATATTGCATTGAAAAGTTGAATTTGTTGTAAAAGCTCTGTGGGCCGCATGAAACGGCCACCGGGCCTGAGTTTGCCCACCGTTGTCATAACTCCTGCCCTTCTATTCACCTCTGCCTCCGTGTAGAAAGTTAAGTTAAGTTTTCCATCTGTCAGGCCAGCCACAGCAACTTTTAGGGGGACTTTTCCCCATTCAGCCTCCCCATTGCAAATGAGGAATTGACATTTGAATTGCGCTTTTGCAAGGTATTGAATTAAACGTCAGTCGTCAGTGACATCATCACGAGGGAAGTGGCTAATGTGTGGCTAATGGGAAGAACCCTAAAGATGTGACTGAGGCCAGTCTGGCCATCTTTTTAATTTCAAGTATTGGTCAGAATTGGGGCCAGTCAACACTTCTGTTTAGGGGAAAACACAGTTTTGCAATTATTGATTTCTGAGAAGTCTGAAATCAGCACAGCCTGGTCAGACTAAAAGGTTGGAAGCTCTGTTATAGATGTGATAGCCAGAAGACTACGTTTGTAGATAAGGTAGAATAGTGGATTGGTGGATATGGTTTTAATAGCATTTAGTGTTTGAAAGATTGTAATCTTATTTCACATAGGCCAGCTGGTCCATGCATGTGTGCTTGTGTGTGTGTGTGTGTGTGTGTGTGTGTGTGTGTGTGTGTGTGTGTGTGTGTGTGTGTGTGTGTGTGTGTGTGTGTGTGTGTCTTTTCAAATGTATGCATGCGTGCATGCATCGTGTGTGTGTATGTGTGTTTGCATGCGTGTCACTGCCCACATGCCTGTGTGTGTGCGTGCGTGCATGCATCGTGTGTGTGTATGTGTGTTTGCATGCGTGCGTGTGTGTTTACGTGTGTGTGTGTGTGTGTGTGTGTGTGTGTGTGTACTGCAACAGGGTCTCCAGGAGTTGTGTGAGTGTATTTCATGTCTGCTAAGGCTAGATGAGGGCTCTCTTCCTCTTCCTGCCCGTGTTGGTTTAGTCAGCTCTGCGATAAGCATTTTGAACTTATCAAGGGGATGGAGTTGGTCATACTGCAACGGTCGGGGTCAAGAACTGAACTGACACACTTTTCACCCTCAGGCTAGCCGTGCGTGCGTGTGTGTGTGTGTGTGTGTGTGTGCGTGTGTGTGTGTGTGTGTGCGCGTGTGTGTGTGTGTGTGACGTGTGTGTGTGTGTGTGTGTGTGTGTGTGTGTGCGTGTGTGTGCGTGTGTGTGTGTTCCCATAAAACAGACACATGTGATTCTAGTCACTCCAAGGGGAAACAGAAAGGGGAATTGAGTAGGGGATAGGAGTACTGTGTGTGTGTGTGCGTGTGCGTGTGCGTGTGTGTGTGTGTGTGTGTGTGTGTGTGTGTTATTGCGAGGATCTGTGCGTGTATTGTTTGTTGGATGCTAAGTAGCAAAACAAAAACAGAATAGAGAAGGGACCGTGTGCTGTGCTGTGTGTGTGTGTGTGTGTGCATGCGTGTACACACGCTGTGTGTGCGTAGGCCGTGAATCACAAGGGCCTCATTGTGTGTGTGTGTGTGTGTGTGTGTGTGTGTGTGTGTGTGTGTGTGTGTGTGTGTGTGTGTGTGTGTGTGTGTGTGTGTGTGCTGCCCTAGGACATGGTCAGTCATGCATGAGGCTGTACTCCATATTGAACCTAGAGATTGGATGAGGTGTTAGGCTCGCCCCCCACATACACACACGCACACACACACACACACACACACACACACACACACACACACACACACACACACACACACACACACTCATTTTTGTTTCGGTTATGTGCATGCCTTCTGTCCGTGCATATGCGTGCGTGTGTGCGTTCGTGGAATGGGTGTGTATCTCCAAGGCATGTTGACCTATATCAGCAGAAAAATACCTTTGGTCTGTTTGTGCAGCGTGAGCCTTGGCTAAGACACACAGGTGTGTGTGTGTGTGTGTGTGTGTGTGTGTGTGTGTGTGTGTGTGTGTGTGTGTGTGTGTGTGTGTGTGTGTGTGTGTGTGTGTGTGTGCCTGCGTGCGTGCGTGCGTGCATGCGTGCATGTTCGTTGACAAATGCACTCAGATGCTTAGACTGCTCACACACACACACACACACACACACACACACACACACACACACACACACACACACACACACACACACACACACTCACACACTCTCTCTCTCTCTCTCTTTCTCTGTGTGAATATACGACTGTTTGCTTTGTGCATGTGTTGGTCATCAGTATCTGTCATCTTATCAAAGCAGTGACCCAGCTAGGTGTGGCCTGTAGGCCTAGTTTCCTGACTGGGAGTGTGGACAGGTGTGCACGTGTGCACGTGCAGACGCACGCACGCACGCACGCACGCACGCACACACGCACACACACACGCGCACACACACGCGCACACACACACACACATACACGCACACACGCATACACACACACAAATCCTTTTTTTTGAGAAACGCCCATCCAAGAAGAGATGGCTCATATCAAGGGGTTATTCTTTTACAAAGAATATTAGTATTTTAACTCATAATAATTTAATTAGTAATAATACTATGTATAAAAATGGAAAAAGTGGAAAAATACACAAGTAATAATTTAACTAGTAATAACTTATATTATAAATTATAAATACTAGTCATAGAGTAAGGTGATACACACACACACACACACACACACACACACACACACACACACACACACACACACACACACACACACACACACACACACACACACACACACACACACACACACACTCGTCAGCAAGCCAAGGAAGACATTATCATCAACCTCTGCATCTGGTTTCTGTTGTTTTGTATAAATTGACCTGCAGTCAGATAACACCATCCTCAGCTCACGGAATGTTGAAAGCCTCGGAATGTTACGGTGCCAGGTACATTTATGACACGAGGTCACGTCCTTTCGACAGCTAGATTTTTATTGTTTCACTCTGGTGGCAAATGTGAAATACAACTTCATCAGCTTAAAATAGAGTTTTGTCATCATTTATCAGTCACTTGCCTATTAGAAATAGGGGTCGACCGATACAGGTTTTTTAATGGCCGATGCGATACCGATATTTTTTCCATCACCCTTGGCCGATACCCGATTTCCGATACCCGATACGCCGATGCCGATATTGTTAAAAAGTGTTAAAAATGACAAAAATCAGTACTGTATCATTTTTAAAAAAAAATCCTATCCCATCACCTTTTCATCACACCATAACATGAATAACAAGAAAATTACTGTAATGTACAAAGCACACTGAGCAACTAGTTTTCAAGTTTTTCATTATAGCCACCTAAAAAGGTATAGGCCTACATAAGGCATTAAAAATTCAAAGGACTGTGGCTTGACAGTGGTACAATAGCATAGAGCTTGACTGTAAATTTGAAAAATGTTGGGGATGACCCCAAGATTATTATGGGTTTAAATATGTATGCCTATTTGATTGTAGGCCTACTTGATTTACTAGGGCCTTTCAAAAAATAAATCAAATCAACTAAATAACAAACAAAAGCCCAAAATAACAAACCAGAGAAATGCAAACAAAACACATAGACAAGTAAAACCATGTTCTTATTTTCATATTATAATATAAAATACATTGCAAAGAATCCCACCAGTAAAAACACCCCTGTTCAAAATGGTTTGGTCCGCCAAACGGCGGACACCCCTCTATTTTACACAGATTGGAACATTCACTTGTTGCTGAACGAGGAAGTGGCAGCATGCCGGTGACCTGGTCACTTAAATGTTACAGAAATGTTTTACACAGTATTTCTACCAAATAAACTTCTATGAATTGAAATAGCCAGTTTGCAAGTGATGTTTGTTACTCATTGGA
>NC_085871.1:24949306-24956806 GCF_034702125.1 Engraulis encrasicolus
GTCTATGTTGTCTATGTGTAAGGATATGTGTAATGTCTCGTGGGAAATGTCTTCTGTATTTATGTATTTCCCCCTGGGATCAATAAATGATGCTCTTCTCTATTCTTCTCTACTCTTCTCTACTCTACTCTACTCTACTCTACTCTACTCTACTGTAATGTCTAACGTGCTTGCTTTACCATCCAGGCGGATCACTCCAGCGAGGGCAGCCTTCTGTCAGCGGCGGGGGGCAGTGGTCTGCTGCGTGGCGGTGCCGGGGGCTCCGAGACCGACCTGGACAATTGCAATGACACCACAGTGGGGGGCGGGTCCTCGGGGGCCAGAGCTCGCAGCGGATTGGACAGCCTGCAGCAGAAGATCCTGAAGGTGACGGAGCAGCTGAAGATCGAGCAGACGGCCCGAGACGAGAACGTGGCCGAGTACCTGAAGCTGGTCAACAGCGCAGACAAGCAACAGATGGGCAGGATACGACAGGTACAGAGCTATGGGCATGAATGAATGAATGAATGAATGAATGAATGAATGAATGAGTGAATGAATGAGTGAATGAATGAATGAATGAATGAATGAATGAATGAATGAATGAATGAATGAATGAATGAATGAATGAATGAACGAACGAACGAACGAACGAACGAACGAACGAATGAATGAATGAATGAAAGCCCAATTGGGAAACTCCAACTCCCATTGTCATTGTGACACAGCACTCCACAGCACACAAGTGGACACTGCACACAGCAAAATTGCATTTATGCCTCCCCCAACCTGGTGGGTCGGGAGTTGAAGCGGCAACCTTTGGTCTGACGTCCTAACCTCTTACCCGTGACTGCCCATATGGGATAAGTGTGCAGAGATGTGGACTTGTGTGACTTGTGACTTGAACTTGAGGCAGACTTGAGTCACAAATGACTTGACTTGAGACTTGCAATGACATGTCGTATGTAAAAATATTACATTAAAAGCGTGAACATTAATTAATTAATTGTTTGCCCTTAACCAGTACCAGTAGGCCTACTGTATTTTGTTATTAAGAATGGGACTGGCAAAGTGGGGCATGCATAGCAGTGTGGAAAGGTAATGAAAGTATGACCAGAAGTAGTCGTCAAGAATAGATGTTTATAGAATAGATATTGAACAGATGTTGACTTGTTAAAGGGACACTGTGCAGGAAATGGTCAAAAAGGTACTGCAACTATGCTGCTCATTGAAACTGGGCTGCAAATTGCCAAATTTGATCTTTACATGAACGTTTTCTAAGTAATAAACAAATATTTTCTAGTATGGTCCAAGTAGAGTCATTTTTGCAGCTAAAAATGGCTATTTATGGAAATTCCAAATGGCGGACCATGGAGAAGATCCCCTTTTTCATGTATGAAAAGTGCAATTTTTCCAGTCATAATGAATACTTAGAATTTGATGGTGGTGGTAAGTATTCATGAAAAAGGTAACATTAGTGAATGGGCATGATGAATTCCGTAAATAAACAACTAAAAATCTCACACAGTGTCCCTTTAAGGACTTTGCAAAAATGAGACTTGGTCTTGGACTTGACTTGGCTTGGATACGACTTGGACTTGACTTGGTTAAATGTGTCTTAACTTGTGGCTTGACTCAGACTTGATTGGCAGGACTTGAGACTTACTTGTGAATTGAAAATTAGTGACTTGGTCGTTATAGGGAGGAAAGTCGTGGTTGAGTGCCTGCCTATACATATGGGGTTTTGATTATAGAGACAAGAATTTGGTAGAAGCTGGTCAACAACGCTGAAAAGCAACAGATGGGATCCTATGCATACGACCGGCGGTGTAAGGCAGTGTAGTCTAGGTCATGTATTTGTTAATCTCTGAGAAGGTGTGCAGGCCTATTCTGATGATTATCTACATTATTATCAACATTAAAAAAAGAAAGTAAGTTTGAGGTGCCTTGAGATTTTTCATGAATTCAAAGGTTGAGAACCACTGGTCTAGGTGGTTGTAGTTGTTACGGTGCTTTACATACATTACATACAGTAGTAGTACTGGTGCAATACATACATGACAATCAAACATGAAATCAGATGCAGTCATGCCAAACTTTACAGAGTTGACCTCTCCCGCCTGAAAGCAGTGCTTAGTTGTGCAGGTCCAGACCCTGTGTGCAAAAGACTGGTAAGAGCAGGCAAGGGACAATGGCAGTCCCTCTGTATGAAATGTGTTCTAGTACAGTATTGACCTAGTAAACTAGCTCCACCTGCCAGCGGCCAAAATTATTTTTGCCTGCGAGTGAGTCTAGCCTTGGGGCTTGGTCAATGCCCCAATGCCCTGAATCTGGTAGACCAATCACAACGCAGGAGACTTGTTTTGAATCTTTGGATGCAAAGCGGACAGGGTTTTGAGGGAGTGATGACAAAGCTTTGGCCAGTAGGCATAGACACAGTTTGAAAAACAATGGGTTGTTTCCATCAACAATCTCTCGATGTGTCATTCATCGGGCCAGACTACATTACACATTTAATCTCACATTTAGTCTGGTTAATCAGGCTACTACAGTAGACTTTTTTATATAACCAGGAAATCAGAGACCTTCCTTGGTTGCCAAGCAAGAAGGAAAAATGCACACAACAAAAGCTGTCTGTCTTCACACTAGCAAAAACAACATCAGCAGAAAGAGAAATTAATTCAATTATATATGACTCAACTAATTAGTTTTTATTTAAACGAGCATGCATTCATTTCAGAGGATGTGTGAAAATGAATTATCTGACTTAAATTAATTACATTCAGTGAAATTAGCCTAATTTGATTAAGAATTAATTCAGTGCCGTCAGACACATGCACACGGGTTCACACTCCCCCACACACATGCACTCTCTTCTCTCTCTCTCTCTCTCTCTCTCTCTCTCTCTCTCTCTCTCTCTCTCTCTCTCTCTCTCTCTCTCTCTCTCTCACACACACACACACACTCTCTTCTCTCTCTCTCTCTCTCTCTCTCTCTCTCTCTCTCTCTCTCTCTCTCTCTCTCTCTCTCTCTCTCTCTCTCACACACACACACACACTCTCTACACACACACACATGCACACACACACACTCTCTCTTCTCTCTCTCTCTCTGTCTCTCTCTCTCTCTCTCTCACACTCTTTCTCTCTCTCTCTCTCTCACACACACACACACACTCTACACACACACACTCTTTACACACACACACACACACACACACACACACACACACACACACACACACACACACACACACACACACACACACACACACACACACACACACACACACACACACACACACACACATACACACACACACACATTTGGGTAATAAGCCTGTCTTTTGCGTTGACATTTAGTTTGACATTCTCTCAGAGATAATTTAGAGAGAAACAGTTGAAATTGAATGAAAGCATTTTTAATAATAATGCTTTACATTCCATCCTCTGTTTCGCTATGCTCTGAGGCAGTGTTTCCCAACCAGGGGTACGTGTACCACTAGGGGTACGCGAGCACACCTCAGGGGGTACGTGGAAAAATGCAGTAATAACGATGATCAGATGATCAGATATAGAGCATGAGTGAAGGGGTACTCATCATATGACCAAAAAAGGTTGGGAAACACTGCTCTGAGGTGAAACTCTCAGTTCATTGACATTTCTGTCAGTGAGCCCTGTATTCTGTTCTGCTCTGCTCTCTTAAAAAAATGGCATAGCAGAGACAGAGAGAGAGAGAGAGAGACAGAGAGAGGGAGACAGAGACAGAGACAGACAGGCAGTATACAGATAGACAGAGAGAGAGGAATAGGAAGAACGGGAACCCAGAAAAGGACATAATAGTCAAACTGAGGGAAAGAACGTGATCAAGAAGGTGGAACAAGATGGAGATAGAATGAAAATGACAAGAAAGCAAATCTTTTTGCTTTGCTGTAGAGATGTAGATTCAGAGGTTTGGATTCGATCAAGTTATTTTCAGAGGTGGACGGTACATGTCAAAAAATGACATGCTTTTCTGTTTTGTAACCAGGTGTCCATGTTAAATTGTGTTGTGGGTCTAGGCAGGGAAGTCGACAAGGGGGGGCAAAGGGGTCAGTTGTCTCGGGACCCATGGAGAGGTTGTGTGTCCACCTGTCTATTGATGTGTTGTGTATTCATTTTTTTCTCTAAGGAGCCTACATGGTTTACTACCAGCTATTTATCGCTACGCTCTCCCAGTTACCCCATTGTATGCAAGTCCAGGTGTGGATGTTAAGTTGTGTTGTGTTAGGTTGTGTTGTGTGTCAAGGTGTGGATGTTAAGTTGTGTTGTGTTATGTTGTGTTGTGTGTCAAGGTGTCGATGTTAAGTTCTGATCTGTTGTGTTGTGTGTCCAGGTGTCAATGTTAAGTTGTGTTGTGTTGTGTTGTGTTGTGTTGTGTGTGCAGGTGTTTGAGAAGAAGAACCAGAAGTCGGCCCAGTCCATCGCCCAGCTCCACAAGAAGCTGGAGGGCTACCACCGCAGGATGCGCGACAGCGAGAACAACGGAGCCGCCAAGCATTCCGCAAACGCCAACGCCAACTCCTCCTCCACCACCAACACCAACACCAACCACAAAGATGGCACCAGTGGCAGCACTGGCAATGTCAGCAGCAGCGGCGGAGGCACCAAGACGGCCTCTAAAGACAGCCTGAAGGAGCTGCTCCTGCGGGAGCGGGAAGGGGGCGTGCCGCGCGACGTCAAGCACCCCTCCCTGGAGAAGACCAAGGCGGGCCTGGGCCTGGGCGCCGCCATCGCCAGCGGCAACGCCCCGCCGTTCTTCCTCAGCAAGCCGCGCGAGTTCGCCAACCTCATCCGCAACAAGTTCGGCAGCGCCGACAACATCGCGCACCTCAAGAGCTCCATGGAAGCGCAGCAGCATCACGGCGGGGTGGCGGCGTCGTCGTCGGGCGGTGCGGGTGCGGGTAACGCGGGCGGTGCGGGTGGTGCCGGATTCACTGTCGGCGAGGGTGGCGCGGCTAGTAGGACGTTGAGTGGCAGCGCCACCATCGCGCCCAAGCCCAAGTACGGCCCGCCCAGCGACGACGAAGGCTCCACGGGCACCAGCGAGTCGGTGGACAGCACGGGGCAGGGCGCCGGGGGCACGGGGGGCTCACAGGGGACGGGCGATGGGGTAGGAGGTCATGGGGGTCACGGGGGTCAGAATCATAACAGTAGTAGCGACGCGGCGGCCGCCGCTGCCTCCTTCAGACTGGCCGAGGCCATGCAGGAGGTGAGGGAGATCCGCAAGACACAGCTGCAGATAGCCGACGACATGGAGGCGCTCAAGGGCCAGTTCAAGAGGGAGTACGGCTTCATATCGCAGTCACTACAGGAGGAGAGGTACAGGTGGGTAAGAGATATATATACACACACACACACACACACTTCAAGAGAGAGTATGGCTTCATATCGCCTTGACTACAGGAGGAGAGGTACAGGTGGGTAAGAGATATACACACACACACACACACACACACACACACACACACACACACACACACACACACACACACACACACACACACACACACACACACACACACACACACAGAGACAGTTGACACATGTCAGAATTTAGATTTTTGTTTGTTCAGTTTTATGCCAGAGTGTTTTAGTAGCAGTGGCACCCTGCAGTGCACTGCCAGTGACGGCTGGCCTCACCTCACCACTTCTCCTTATGCTTGTGATGTGTAATATCTTGCCTAGATTAAGGTGCCCTTAATCTGACTGAGCTGTCAAATCAAATGTGTGTGTGTACAGTTTGTATGTGTGTGTGTGTGTGTGCGTGTGCGTGCGTGTGTGTGTGTGTATGTGTGCGTGCCCGCGCCCGTGCATGTGTGTGTGTGCCTGGATTAGCGTACCCCATGCCATGCAAGTGAGATAGAGGGAGAGAGATGAGGTGTGCGGCGCTCTATGGTGCAGGTGTTTGGGGGTGTTAGTGTTAATCTGGCCTGGCTCTTTGCTGGGATTGGGATTAGCGGCCTGGCAGAGCTCCTATTATGCCAACGCACCCACGGGCACCTAGGCAGGGCACCCTGATAATCTAATCTTCTGGAGACACGCCTGACATTGTGTTACTGTGCTATGCCAGCAGCAACACTAATATCTAACCAGAGAGAAAGAGAGAGATAGGGAGAGAAAGAGGAAGATAGAGAGAGAGAGAGAGAGAGAGAGAGAGAGAGAGAGAGAGAGAGAGAGAGAGAGAGAGAGCTATCTATCTATGTTAGATCTATGCACATTTAGGCTTTTTCCCTTGTATGCCAGTGCAATGCAAATGTAATATGAGGGAGAGAGAGGGGGGTAGGGGATTGGATTGAACTAGGAATAGGCAGAAGCCAGAGACAAACAGACAGCCAGACCAGAGACCAGACAAGTAAGAGGTCCAGAGAGATGAGTAGGTAGTGATAAAACAATAAAATCCTTCTACTCGGAGGAAAAGCCCACACACATGTTCATGGAATACTTACTTCCTTTAATACTACTCAGGAATATTTTATTTGCTTTGTTGTACTGAGCTGCCCTAGCAGTTTAGGGACCTAAGCAGACCATAACGTTTCATCTTGTCTTATCTTATTTTACTAATTTTGCACATTTGTACATGAGATGTACCATTGTATTTCAAGTGGCACATATACTGTGCACAAAAGAAGCAATAGGACAACAACAAAACACAAGCAACAGCAGTTATGTTGTTTTTTTGTTTTAAAAAAGGATTTAGATTGGGTCTGAAACTGCACCTCTGCACTGTAGGCGTTTATGTTAATATATGTCTGGATATACGAGACCGACCCGCTACCTGTTTTTAGACTGAGCGCCTTCAGGCCAAGGTAGCCTGGGAAAAGACATGCTGTGTCGGTTGGTTTTTATGCAAGTGGGTCACAGTGTGTGTTGAATCATCCAGGGAGAGTTATGCCTAATGGGGCTTCGGGGGGGTTCACCAAGGACATTGGAGCCAGTAGTTAGTCTACAGAGTACATTCTGGAGTGTTAATTGAACACTTTGAGAGTAGAAATGAAAAATGAGAAAAGGTTACACTATGCATAGATTCTTTATTATTACACTGTGTACACTGTGTAATAATAAAGAATCTATGCATGGTGCTACCTTTTCTCATTTTTCAGTGTTACAATATTTTGGTCAGCACTCTCAAAAGAAGAAATACTTGTTGGGTGAAGCCTGATTTCACCTTTATACACTTTGAAAGTACTCTGGGACAAAATACACTGCGACTCTCGCAGTGTTGACTTTATGCTACAATGTATTTACTGTGTTGGACACTAAGGCCAGAGATTCTAAGATTATTTATCCAGTCTCTCTCTGCTAAGACTCAGTGCAAGATACTGGTTGCTATGTTCCTGACCCGACCCCAAATGTGACCTGTTGGTAAAGGCTCAGGAATGTGACTGACATCTGACCAAGATTCTGTTAAGGTATGGACTCTGACGCGTGATTTGTGTGCGTAAGATTCAGCAGTAGCTTCTTTTGCCGTCAAGGTCATGTA
>NC_085871.1:24964306-24969306 GCF_034702125.1 Engraulis encrasicolus
ACCAAGACGTTTCTTGGGCATTATTTCCTAGGAACAAGAAGTTGTTCGTCTGGTGGTAGGCTACAGCAGATAACAGTACATTGAATATGTGTATAATAACCATGACGATGATTGTGCCTTGCGTTGTGACCTTATTTTTTATCACTCCTATCCTGTTCCCTAGCGGGGCCAGGGCATTCCAGGCAAGCTTCAAGGAGTAACGACAGTCTCCGTGAGGACATATGCTGATGCTGGAAGTAAGCTGGCCTCTCACACGAAGGCCTCAAAACACACACACACACACACACACACACACACACACACACACACACACACACACACACACACACACACACACACACACACACACACACACACACACACACAGAGGTGATTAAATCACCTGCCTCACAATATAGGCAGCGTCATATGGGCAGTCTTGTGATAGCTGGTGTTGACAGCTAAGCCAACAATCACAGTGCTGCTGTGTGATTTCTGTATCTGGAGTGATGTTGCAGTTGGCAGCCTATCTGACGGTTTTGTCTGGGACTTGTCAGTCACAGACAGAGAGAGAGACCAAGTCCAGGATACGGATGTCAGAGCTGTCGCACATTGACATGTCTGCCCACATTGATCAAGCACAGTGTGGATGGTCCGCACGCACGCACGCACGCACGCACGCACGCACGCACGCACGCACGCACGCACGCACGCACACACACACACACACACACACAAACAAACACACATAGAACGCAGGAGGTGTGTCCTATCCTTCACAGCAGTCGCACACCAATCCCCAGATGCGTTCTTCAAAAACGCAGTCTCATATTCACACGGATGGAGTTGAGTACACAAGTTTCCTCAAAACACTGTCCAAGTGTCCAACCGTGTCTCTCGCTCTCTCTCTTCCCTCTTGTTCTCCAGTTGATGCTGATGTCACGGTGGTGGGCTCAGGTCCTGGCGGATACGTAGCAGCCATAAAAGCAGCCCAGCTTGGCTTTAAGGTAAAGAAGCATTTCCTTGTTGGACACACACACACACACACACACACACACACACACACACACACACACATACACATACACATACACACACACACACACAGCCTTAGCATCATGACACATCAATTCCCTACTCTACTGAACATTAAAACATTACATTTTCTACGTTTGCATGACGTTTTTAATTCTGAATTAAATTCCATTGTGAAGCTTTAAGGTTCCACCTCGTAGACTTAGTGAAGTATTTTACATGCCTCATCAAATCTTACTCATTACATGTCTTATTACATTTCATTGTATGTGTTGGTAATGATTTGTGTGTGTGTGTGTGTGTCTGAGTGTGTGTGTGTGTTATGTCATGTCTGTATTATCCCTGTATTTTATTGTGCACTCCTGTTTCCACTGTTTTCAGACAGTGTGTGTGGAGAAGAACGCCACTCTGGGAGGAACATGTCTGAATGTGGGCTGCATCCCCTCCAAGGTTAGTCACGCTGTCGTCATCTATTCATCATCTATTTACTGCATCCACCATTTTTAGAGTGGTATAAAGTACAAGTAGAAGTGAATTCATGATGTAAGTACAACACTAGTACTTGATACGGTGACCGGTGGTTTAGGCCTATTTCGATTAGGCAAGAGTCGTCTAGGCCACCTTGTCGTTGTGTAGGCCACTAGAGGTGGCATTTAGGCCTCTGGAGCTGCATTTTAGGCCAGCTTTTTAGTTTTATTGTACATTCGTTATTATAAGACCTGAATGACGGTGGCCTAAACAACAACAGAGTCGACTCTTGCCTAAACGAAAAAGGCCTAAACCACCCCTAACCCTTGATACACTTGATATGACATAGTTGTTACACCAGTCATTCTTTTAAAAAAATATTTTTGGGGGATTTTGTATAAAGGCCAGGGGACAGTTGTAGAGAGACAGGAAATTAGTGGAGAGAGAGAGAGTCGGGGAGGGCTCGGCAAACGGTCTTGGGTTGGGCCAGAATCAGACCCTGGTGGCCGGTGTAGCAGTCGAGTGCCCAGCCGGTTGAGCCACGGCTGGGCCCTTACACTAGTTATTCCACCGTAACCCAATCAGAACCTAATGAGAGTTTCCACTTTTCGTATCCCTCTGCTTCTACTTAATTCACCACTGGGATGCATTTCTCGAAACCATAGTTGCTAATTTCATTAGCTACTTTGTTGTTTACAAAGCAATTTCCCATTGGCACCTACCCAAGTTGCTAACAACTACGCTTTCGAGAAACACACCCCTGCTCTTTTTCTCAACTGTGTTTAGTTGCATTGTGTATGCATTTACAGTACATAGGTGACATCTTGTCTTATCTGTGTACAGTCCATAGGTGTCATGTCTTATCTGTGTACAGAACGTAGGTGACATCTTGTCCTGTCTGTGTGTTTCATGTGTGGTTTTTCTTTTTGTCTTCAGGCTCTGTTGAACAACTCGCACTACTATCACATGGCTCATGGCAAAGAATTTGCCAGCAGGGGAATCGAAGGTTAGACTGGCATGCACACATACGCACAGACAAACACACATACGCACACATGCAGACAGACAATGACACAGCAAGAACAAATACATAGACGCTTGGTTCTGAACACGTGTTTTCTTCTATCATCTGTAATAATTATTATGCATTTCATGTTAATTTTTTCTGTGTTTTTGTTCAGATTTACATAATCAGTTGTATTGATATCAAATGCCAATACAGCTGCAGTCGTACTCACAGAGATGCACCAACATACTTTGCATTCAAGACCCACTTTCATTGTGTGTGTGTGTGTGTGTGTGTGTGTGTGTGTGTGTGTGTGTGTGTGTGTGTGTGTGTGTGTGTGTGTGTGTGTGTGTGTGTGTGTGTGTGTGTGTGTGTGTGTGTGTGTGTGTGTGTGTGTGTGTGTGTGTGTGTGTGTGTGAACAGTGACGGGTGTGAAGTTGAACCTGGAGAAGATGATGGCTCAGAAGAGTGGAGCAGTGAAGGCCCTGACAGGAGGCATTGCCCACCTCTTCAAGCAGAACAAGGTATTAACGCACGCACGCATGCACACACACACACGCACGCATTGCCCACCTCTTCAAGCAGAACGGATGCACGGGACTGACGCTTCTAGGTCTGGGGCCCAAGAATCGGAGGGGGCTGTAAGCCAAGCCTTTATATTTCTAGTTCTCATATTGTGTTAAAATAGCACTTTTAACAACTGAATGTTCATATTTTCTTGGGGGACTTCCACCCAAAAACCCCAGCAACATAGACTCTCACATCTGGCCTGAAACCCTGAATCGCTTTGTAAACTACCAACACCCATGGAGGGGGTGGGGGGGCTATCTTCTTGTCTTCATGGAATCATAACCCCTCCCTGCTAGTGACAAAACGATGAGCTTTAGGAGTGATACTACAAAGACTGCCCAAGAAATCATTGAGAAGTGTGTTCTGTATTAATTATGCTGATTTAGTACTGTCCTGTTGAATTCAGAGGGATAATCTTCAGCCTCCTTCTTGTCTATGAAGACAACCTGATTTGACATTGGTCTAAATTGGAGAAATTGCTTTCATTGCTTTTCATTATAAGCTTCGATTATTGCTTAACATTTACATTATTTTTGGATTAATTATGTTATTTTTGAATGATTTTAAGGCACACTGTAAGCTTTTTGTCTGTGGTTGTTGCTGTTTTGGTTGCTAGGTGACCCATGTGAACGGCTTCGGGAGCATCACGGGCCCCAACGAGGTGACGGCCACAGGCAGCGACGGCAGCAAGCAGGTCATCAACACCAAACACATCCTCATCGCCACGGGCTCAGAGGTCACGCCCTTCCCTGGCATACAGGTACACACACACACACACACAGGTGCGCACACACACACACACACACAGGTGCGCACGCACTCACACACACACACACACACACACACACACACACACACACACACACACACACACACCATGAATAGACACCAAACACATCCTCATCGCCACAAGGTCAGAGGTCACAACTCACGCCCTTCCCTGGCATAGAGGTACACACACACACACACACACACAGGCAAGGGCGCACACGCGCACACACACACACACACACACACACACACACACACACACACACACACACACACACACACACACGCACACGCACACGCACACGCACACACACACAAACACATTGCCACTGGCTCAGAGGTTATGCCCTTCCCTGGCATAGAGGTACACACACACACACACACACACAACGCTAATCGATACATGAATTCCGGCAGCTCTCCACACACACACACCCAAAAACAGGTCTGAAAGGCACACAGCGTGATTATTACAGACAGGCACACACTCTTTTACAGCCATTGGTTAGGTGAATATAGTTTGCCAAACATTACTCTTTATTCGTGTGTGTGTGTTTGTGTGGTCCTCCAGATCGATGAGGAGCAAATCGTATCGTCCACGGGGGCTCTGTGTCTTAAGCAGGTTCCAGAAGAGATGATCGTCATCGGGGCCGGCGTCATTGGCGTGGAGCTGGTAAGATCATGATCCAACGCATTAGACTGGCTAGTGGCTAACTATGTGCAAGGCCGCTGACAGGTTTGACTGGGTCCGGGACAAAATCATCCTCATCCTCTGTAACTGGGAGCCAATTCCCTGGGCCCTGGACAACAGACCCGTTTGCCCCCCTCCCCGTTGGCTTCCCTGACTATGTGTACAAATACATGTGGGTCTGTTCTCGCAGTACCTTCTTGCCCAGATATTATCCTCATCATCTTCCAATGCCACATTTTACAACTCTCTCTCTCTCTATCTCTCTCTCTCTCTCTCTCTCTCTCTATCTCTATCTCTATCTCTATCGCTCTCTGCTGTTTTTCATTCTCTTTCTTGCTCACACTTAGTTTCTGCATGTCACTCCCCCCGATCCCTTTTTGATTTGATGTCTGGTGGTCACGGTCATCTTTCCCTCTCTCTCTGTCTCTCAGTCTGTCTCTCTCTCTGTCTCTGTCTCTGTCTCTCTCTCTCTCTCTCTCT
>NC_085871.1:24974306-24986806 GCF_034702125.1 Engraulis encrasicolus
GTGACGCACGTCATTTACAGCACGCAGCAAGCGTGCTGAGGGCCTAAAGGAAGGGCTTTTTGTTTTATGGGTTCTTGTGCTCAAACGTATAATGCGATATAAATCTGTGTGTGTTGGAGAGTGTACATGTCATCAAAGTCAAAATGTTTAGGCTCCCTTTATTCAATCTTGTACAGTATGACAATATTGCTGTGTGTGTGTGTGTGTGTGTGTGTGTGTGTGTGTGTGTGTGTGTGTGTGTGTGTGTGTGTGTGTGTGTGTGTGTGTGTGTGTGTGTGTGTGTGTGTGTGTGTGTGTGTGTGTGTGTGTGTGTGTGTGTGTGTTGTAGGGTGCTGGGGAGATGATCAACGAGGCTGCCTTGGCCATGGAGTACGGAGCCTCCTGCGAGGACATCGCCAGAGTCTGTCACGCCCACCCGGTGAGTCTCACACAACCCGCATTGGTCAATCAATCTGTCAATCACTACCAAGAGAAGTGTTGCCAGATTTGGCGGTAACACTTGGGCTACTTGGGATGGCCGTCTGCGGGTAAAAGCGGTAAAATTGGCGGGGGTTTTTCTGCAGTTTAGTGCCAATAGAAATCAATGCAATTTGTTGAAATTCGGCCGAATTTAGTGCATTTTGGCAGTTTTTGAGAGCCTTTTGTGCGGGATTTGATCAAACACATCTGGCAACACTGACCAAGAGCTAATGGTAGTAGTAGCCTTTATTGTCCCCAAGGGGAAATTCGTTCTCACCACACAGGGTGCAGTCGCCGCAAGAGCAACGCCCATAAGAACACCTGTCAATCCACCTGAACATTACATGCACAATACAGTTTAAGACGAGGGAGGGGAGGGGTAGAATAGACATGGACCAGGCAGGTAGACAGGCGGCATTAAGAAAGTATAATAACAACATAGGGAGAGGAGAGGGAAAAAAGTCTCATGCCTTCAAATTATGGTGAGCTCAATATGAAGACATAAGTTAAAATAAGCTTTGGGCAATCAACCACTACTAAGCAGACATATCAGATGTAAATGTAAAAACGAGAAACAGTTTCCTTCTAAACGGCACAGTCTGTCTACCTCATAAAGTACAGTGGAATAACTGTGTAATTATCATGTGTTAGTGTTGTATTTAGACCATGAATTTACTTCATTTTTTACTTCCAATAGCTCTACTACAAAGAGCCTATACACTTTTGCCTTTTTTCCACTGCCGGTTTTTCTGGTAGGCCTACAGCTTAACACAGCGCGATTCGGACACCACGTTTTGCTCTTCGATTGAGCTAGGCCATGCCCAATCGAAAAGCAAAAAGTGGCGGCCGAGTCGTGCTGTGTCGAGCTGTAGGCCTACCAGAAAACCGGCAGTGTAAAAGAGGCAATAGTTAATCAATCTCTCGAGCCAGTTAGCTTGTTCATTTCGTAAAACACCACCACCATCACATATATCTAAAGATGCAGTAGGTTTGAAGAATAATTGTCAGTTACCACTGTTGGAAATTACTTTTTAACAGTCGTGTATATGATTATATGTAATATATTGTAATAATTTATTACATCAGTATCTAACCATAACCAACTATCTTTGCTCTCTCTCACTCTGTTTCAGACGGTGTCGGAAGCCTTCAGAGAGGCCAACCTTGCTGCTTCCTTTGGGAAGGCCATCAACTTTTAATAGCAAAAGCATTTTATCCTTCCACACTGGCAAACCAACATAGACATTCATACCGAAGTACACACATATGGGGTCGAACATACACATCCGACAGATACACACGCACACACACACTCGCACTCACACACATACACACACACGCATACCAACAAGACAGACAGGCACACACTCATACATACACACGACAGATGGATGATACGCACACACACACACACACACACACATAGACACGCAAGCACGCACAAACACTAAGCCATCTCTGCACTACCAGAGTGTCTGTACTGGGAAGGTTTGGTTTGGTGTATGCTGTACGGTTGGCTGTAAAGGGAATGAGTGAGACGAGACGTTAGGGCCTAGCCCCCTCTATACTAGCACTGTGCCTCATAAGCAGCATGCATAGATATACAACACTAGATGTCTTGTTCGGCCCACTTTAGGCATGGCAAGCCCAGGGCGCCGCCATCTTGGTTTTTCACACTGTCAGTCAGCGAAGTGGTTTTTTTTTTTTTTTTACAGCCACCTTCTCCTGGATAATTTGTGTATGGTCCTGTCGCCAATTGCAGAGTGCAGTTACCTCTGAACTAAAGATGGCAGTTATTTTAATGTGTTCCAATAGACGGGGGGGTCATCAACACGACATCTAATGGTCTATATCTACTGAATAAGCAACATGTACAAAACCGGAGTAGCTAGCGCTAACATCCTGTTACTGGGGTGCATTTCTGGAAAGCGTAGTTGTTAGCAGTTAAGCAACTTCGGTAGTTGCCAATGGGAAATTGCATTGCAACCAACAAAGTAGCTAACATGGTTAGCAACAACGGTTTCCAGAAGTGCACCCTTGAGTTGGATGAGTGTTTACGAGCAATAGAGAGGGAGATGAATGAGATGTAACAGTTTGTTTGGGTCTTATGGGCAAACCAATGTATGATACAGTTAGAGGTAATACGGTAGAGCGTTTTGTATGATGTATATCATGATGTGTGCGTGTATTGTACATGTACTGCTATGCAGAAATAAAATATATAACATATTGAGTTTAATGGTCGGTGTCTTGATGTGTTTTTTTGTGTCGGGGGAAGGGAGGACAGTCAAGATGAGTGTACTTTTTTATAGACCTTTGTCAATGATGAGAATTTTTCTGTTTCATTACAGTATCTGAATAATAGTAATAACGTGCAACCATAGATCACAGGGTAACATCAGTTTATTTTATCTAGTATTTAGTACATACATCAACATATAATGCTTTATGTACACTGTCTGTACTATTGTGCAAATATATAATAATGCACAGTTTGTTAAACTATCTAATTACTGTATAACCAATATATTAAAATCAAATATACTGGACAATGTTTTGACTACAACAGCCTTGACTATGTCCTGCATTTGTTGTGTTTGTAGTTGATGTCTATGGCCACTAGGTGGTGACCAATTTACAGCTTTCAAGTATCTTGCCTGAAAGTGAGCTGAACTGAACTTATATCAATGGGGAGCTTCACTGGACGTAACCAGTTCTTGGAGTAGCCACTCTGTTTTCTGCCTCACTGCCCCTACACTTCAGCCAGAAACTTTGAGCCATAGAATAAAAAAAAAACAGACCAAGTGAGTCAGTCTTTCAGACACACCCAACCTGACATGAGAAACACTCGTGAGTCATAGCCGGTATGTAAGGGGGAATGCTTTAATTAAAATGTCAAAAAATAAGACTCATCAGTCATCATATATTTTTAGTTTTGGATGTCAGTTTAAAAAAAATACAGTGCATAGTATACAATATTAAACAAAAAATATTTGATTTAAAAAAAAACATATGGCTTGGTGATGTGTTTTTTTCTTTCTTTTTCTTAAATACAAATGACTATACAGATGTCAGAGACATATGCCATATCGAGCTTGTACATTGGTTCCATTTGTGAGCTCCCAATCTGATTGTCACAAGTCATAATTTTTAGAAACTTTTACAGGGCCGGCATGTTAGGCTGAGTGATGGGTGAAATGGTTGGATGGTTCCCATGGTTACAAGCAGGTACTGTAGACCGACACTTTGTAGCTGATTTCCTTAAGTATTTCGCGGGCTTCTTTTTCCAGCCTCTCCAGGATTTCTGCTTTTTCTTCCAAAGTTTGCTGGTTGACAACATATGACCGCTCCAGCTCTGAAAACACACACACACACACACACACATACACACACACACACACACACACACACACACACACACACACACACACACACACACACACACACACACACACACACACACACACACACACACACACACACACACACACATATTGATAAAACATGAATGTAAAACAACCTTTTGAATTCATGAATTCCTCTCTCAGCAGACATAAGACTTGTAACATTCCCCTCTGCGTGCATGTCTACCTGAGCGTGTGTATGTGAGTTTTTGCAGTGATTGTGTGTGTGTGTGTATCTATCTCTTAAGTTTCTGCAGTGATGTTACAGCGTGGCTCTGTTTGTGTGTGTGTGTGTGTGTGTGTGTGTGTGTGTGTGTGTGTGTGTGTGTGTGTGTGTGTGTGTGTGTGTGTGTGTGTGTGTGTGTGTGTGTGCACGTGTGCGTGAACCTTTAAGTTTCTGCAGTGATGTTACAGCGTGTGTGTGTGTGTGTGTGTGTGTGTGTGTGTGTGTGTGTGTGTGTGTGTGTGTGTGTACATTTAAGTTTCTGCAGCGATGCTACAGCGTGGTTGTGTGTGTGTGTGTGTGTGTGTGTGTGTGTGTGTGTGTGTGTGTGTGTGTGTGTGTGTGTGTGTGTGTACCTCTTAGTTTCTGCAGGGATGCTACAGCGTGGCTGTGTGAGTGTGTGTGTGTGTGTGTGTGTGTGTGTGTGTGTGTGTGTGTGTGTGTGTGTACCTCTGAGTTTCTGCAGCGATGCTACAGCGTGGTTGTGTGTGTGTGTGTGTGTGTGTGCGCGTGTGTGTGTGTGTGTGTGTGTGTACCTCTGAGTTTCTGCAGCGATGCTACAGCGTGGTCCAGCATGTGCTTGGCCTCTTCGTGCAGCTCTTTAGCTCTGCGTCTGCCCTCGATCACAGTACCAGCCTTCTGCTCCATCACACTCTCCATGGTGGCATAGCGATTCAGGACCTCGGAGTCCAGCTCCTACACACACACACACACACACACACACACACATTTAGTTATTATACAGTATGTAGCAGTGCAGCCCTCTGCTCCATCACACGCACCGACCGCTGAAGAGCCTCAGGGCCTCCGCACACCGGCTCCAACAAAGTGCTGAGAACTGCTCCTCTAAAGTTCGATTCCTTTGTTTTCAATAGAACCCCGCACACTGGCGCTGATGTCCGCGGACATCGGCTAGCGATTAGAGGATGACATTTTTCAGGAATTCTCGTGGGTCCTGCGTGTCCTGCGGGATTCCCGCGGGATGGGAGTCAAAATTTTAAAGATAGGCCCTGCCGTGGCCTAACGGTAGGGCACTCGTCTGCTACGTGGCCGACCTGGGTTCGATTCCCGGTCCGGGTCCTTTGCCAGCCCTTCCCCGTCTTTCATCCCAACTCGCTTCCTGTCTGTCCTTCACTATCCTGTCTCATTATAAAGGCTTGAAAAGCCCCAAAAATACTTTAAAAAAATAAAAAAGTTTTTTTAAAGATCAACAGGAGTGCGCAGGAGCGGGAATAAAGATGAATGGGAGCGGGCAGGAACGGGAATAAAAATGAATGAGAGCGGGAATGCTTGCTTATTTTTTCATTAAAAAAGCCTATGAAATGGGAGTGAGATTGATTTTGAGTGGGAGTGGGCAGGATTGGGAAACAGTCTTTTCAGGAGTGGACGGGATGGGATTTGTTTCTTTTACTCCAGTCCGGGATGGGACAGGATGGGATTTTTTTTCTGGGACCGGGATGGGACGGGAGTGAAAATCCACTCCCGTGTCATGCTCTAATAGCGATTAAAGACAAGTTCTACTTTGTCTGAGCCGGCCATCGACTTCTCATGCTCTGTTCGTGTGAAATTGGGTTTGGGGGTCGGAATTGTGTCGGAAGCGAAAGTGCTCCGCAGTGCTGTCGGAACCAATGTGCGGAGGCCCTCACACTCCAGCTCCTACACACACACACACATGCTGTACCTGTACAGAAACATGAGGATGCAGTGTTCTCAACTGGAACAGTCTTGGGACCCACCATTTTCCACTCTCATTCGGTCGCGTTCAAGTCAATTCAATGCAAAAATGTAACCAAGACTCGGATGACTGGTTGCACGTTATCTATCTCGCATAAACATTCAGATTGTATGTATGACAACAGATGACACAGAGTTCACTAGCCTATCAAAATAAAAGTTGTGAATTGTTGCAGGAAAAGTTTGATTTTTTTTTTTAGAATTACTTTTTTTTTACACCAAGGCTCCGCGACCCACCAGTTGAGAAACACTGAGTTATACACACCAACACACAGGAGAACATATTCAGACACATAAGGATGCACTTAGTACACACACAGGAAAACATAAACACTCTCCATACCAGCATACCGCTGAAGAACCTCTGGCTTCACATTGGCTGTGTGCGTGTGCGTGTGCGTGTGTGTGTGTGTGTGTGTGTGTGTGTGTGTGTGTGTGTGTGTGTGTGTGTGTGTGTGTGTGTGTTAGTCTTACATGTTTGGTCTGTTCCACTTGCTGCTGCAGGTAGTCTGCGTTCCGCTGCGTGTGCTTGGCGGTGTTGGCGGTCTCCTGGTTCTTGGCGTTGATCTCTCGCAGGTCTCGCTCCATCCCCGTCAGACGCGCCGTGCCGTTGTTCAGCTTCAGCTCCGCCGACGCCGTCTCAGAGTCCAGCTGAACACGCACACATACGCGCGCACGCACATACACACACACACACACACACACAGTTACAATACTTGTAGTAAAAAAAAACAGAACCAAATCGAGTACATGCAAGGATGGATTACTGCAATGGGGTCCAGAAGACCAAAGCTGTATATTTCCATTCTCTTACTGTAGCTATCATCTTTTGTGTGTTATCTTTACAGATATTCATCAATAACGTTCATGGTTCTCTCTCTCTCTCTCTCTCTCTCTCTCTCTCTCTTTCTCTCTCTCTCTCTCTCTCTCTCTCTCTCTCTCTCTCTCTCTTTCTCTCTCTCGTGTTCTTGATGTCCCCCTCTGCCTGTTTGATGGCGTCCTGGCACCATAGGTCATCTCTCTCTTTTTCTCTGTGTCTGTCTGTCTGTATTACTCTTTCTCTCTCATCGTGGCCTGCATGGTCTCATGTCTCCACTCTCTCTCAGTCTCTCTCTCTGTGTCTTACCGTGGCCTGCAGGTCTCGTGTGGAATACAATACTATTCAACTCCCCCAAAAGCTGCCCCTGCCCTCCAAGCTCTCTCTCTCTCTCTCTCTCTCTCTCTCTCTCTCTCTCTCTCTCTCTCTCTCTCTCTCTCTCTCTCTCTCTCTCTCTCCAACTGACCGTGGCCTGCAGGTCTCGTGTTGTCTTGATGTCCCCCTCTGCCTGTTTGATGGCGTCCTGCCCCGCCTCCTGGCTGGCCTCCGTCTGGTTCAGCCACTGGTTCAGCATGTCCGCTTCACTCTTCATGGCAGTGGCCTGCTCACTACACACACACACACACACACACACACACACACACACACACACACACACACACGCACACAGTCACACACACACACACACACACACACACACACACACACACACACACACACACACACACACACACACACACACACACACACACACACACACACACACACACACACTTAGCTGATGTTTTTATCTCAAACAGAGTGTGGTAGGGAGTGGAAGGGGGGGGGATTCGAACCTGCAACCCTCTGATCTAAACATTACCCATTAGGCCAGGGCTGCACACAGCTGTGTGTGTGTGTGTGTGTGTGTGTGTGTGTGTGTGTGTGTGTGTGTGTGTGTGTGTGTGTGTGTGAGTGTGAGTGTGTGTGTGTGTGTGTGTGTGTATGTGTGTGTGTGTGTGCGTGTGTACGATGTGTATGCAGTATGTGTATGATGTATGTGGGTAGATGACGGATAGGCAGCAAAAAACATTTTTTTCACAAAACATTGTTTATGAGGGAAAAAAGTATATGTCTACGTAGTGCAGCAATTAATCTTTCAAAAAATCCAAGTGGTCACAATGTTGGTCTATTCATTGATTATTTATTTACGTTGATAAAGCAATTTGCTGAAAATATGTCCTTTGGTGTGACGTTAAGAAATAAATATATTAAGTATTGTAGAAATGGCTTGATGGAGTTTCATGAACATTGTTACACTCTTCATATTTATTGCATTTTTTTAAAGTCTTAATTTAATGAGAAATTACCATTTAAGTATTTTTTTTCCCATTAGATGTGAGATTATTAGAAACCTTCGAGGAAAAACAGGGATATCTTTCTTTTAAATATTCAAAATTGTCCGAATTTATACTAACTTTTCAGGGACGATAATTTGTTCTTCCCTAATGCAATATTCAGTGTTTATCAAACATATTGTTTAGCTCAAACAAATATTCGAGCGTTTAAAACATGTCACACCGTAGGACATTCATGTCACGCTAAAGGACAGAAATGCAAAACTGAGCCAGAAACAAATATATCAACATGATTATTTTGTCTTTTGATCATAATATAATGTTGTAGTCAATATGGACCTACACTTTACACTTATAAGTCTTTGAATCGTCGATTATCAGCCTATCGTAACTCTTAATGACAGCCATGCGGTCATTGAATGTAACCTGCAGAGCTCATAAGACTCATACTGAAGTGTGACCTTGGCATGACCATCACACTTTAGGTATGCTATGACTGTCACACCATTGAACCTGTAGTGTGTAGTGGCCAGTGCCTGTTTGGTATCTCAAGCTGGACAGCACATTTATGCTGTATATTGAGCTCTCCACAGCATACTTTATTCATCTATACTCCTCTATATACTCTCTCACTGATCTTTCCTTCACTGTTACCGTTATATTTTATGGTTTCAATGCACCATTAATGTCATATAATTTGACAGTATCTAAAATCAACAGAAAATATTCATCAACAATGCATCAAAGTATAAATACAATTTCACCTTTAGTAAGATGCATTCTCATACATCTACTTAAGAAAAAAATGTGAAAAATATACACTATTGTCAAAATGTATTTTATGGCTGTCACACCAAAGGACTACAAAACTAATACATCTTGTGGTAGCAAAACATAATTGATTGACTGAAGAACTCTGAGAGACAAATCTAAAATCCACCCTTGCCATTGGCTTCTTAAGGGTCTAAAGTCACAATTTATGTACCGCTGGAGCTTCAACAATAGATAATTATCCACAGAATTATCCAAAAATATGATGTCACACCACAGGACATTGTTTTCTGCGACAAAGTTTCATAAGTCCATACGGTCTCAGAAAAACAGGAAAAAAATTAAGCATTGCCACTTGCTAAAATAGACACCTTGAAAAACATGCCAGGGTTGTTTAGACAAATGACTGAGCTTTGATTATTTATTTAAAAATGTTTTAATATGGAGAACCAGGCTTGCCTCAGTCACACCATAGGACAAATGTGACATTTGACTCAAAATTAAGTATACTTATTTAAGCTCTGTATTTATTACACATTACTTTTTCATAACAACGACATTAGTTTAATCATTTAAAGCATTGACAATTTTGAAAGCATGAATTTACTTAATTTTAAGAGCCTGCGACAGCAAAATTTACACGTCACGTCATCTACCCATATACTGTACGTACTTGGAGGTCTTGGCGTTGTTGAGCAGCGTGCGGGCGCGTGTGATGTCCTGGTGGCTGTGTGTGTGTGTGTGTGTGTGTGTGTGTGTGTGTGTGTGTGTGTGTGTGTGTGTATACTGTGCGTACCTGGAGGTCTTGGCGTTGTTGAGCAGTGTGCGAGCGCGTGTGATGTCCTGGTGGCTGTGTGTGTGTGTGTGTGTGTGTGTGTGTGTGTGTGTGTGTGTGTGTGTGTGTGTGTGTGTGTGTGTGTGTGTGTGTGTGTGTGTGTGTGTGTGTGTGTGTGTGTGTGTGTGTGTGTGTGTGTGTGTGTGTGTGTGTGTATACTGTGCGTACCTGGAGGTCTTGGCGTTGTTGAGCAGCGTGCGGGCGCGTGTAATATCCTCATGGCTGTGTGCCAGGATGTCCTCCACTCCCGTCAGGCTCTTGACGCGCTCCCGGATCTCCGAGGCCAGCTCCTCCAGTTGCCCCGGCGACGCGGGCATGCTCATGGCCAGCACCTCATTGGACAACGCCTCGATGGTGTTCAGGTCTGTACTGTCTGGATGGATATCACACACACACACAGGTAAACACACACACACACACACACACACACACACACACACACACACACACACACACACACACACACACACACACACACACACACACACACACACACACACACACACACACAGACACACACGCACAGACACACACAGAGAGACACACAAAGAGACAGACAGACAGACAGACACACACACACACAAACAGACAGACAGACAGACACACACACACACACACACACAGAATGGGTTTTAAATACTGTCTGCCTGTCTGTCTCTCTGTGCAGATACTTAAGAGTATGTACATAGTGTGATCCTAAGGAAGTGCCATATCCGTTTGTGCCTGCATCTTTGTGTGTAACCCATTACTCCGAAGGAAATCCCATATCTGTGTGTGTGTTTGTGTGTGTGTGTGTGTGTGTGTGTGTGTGTGTGTGTGTGTGTGTGTGTCCCATTACTCCGAAGGAAATCCCATATCTGTGTGTGTGTGTGTGTGTGTGTGTGTGTGTGTGTGTGTGTGTGTGTGTGTGTGTGTGTGTGTGTGTGTGTGTGTGTGTGTGTGTGTGTGTCCCATACTATTCAGGAAGTCCCGAATTTGCTGTATGAGCTGCCGCAGCTCCTGGTTGTTTAGCTCCACCCTCTCTTTGCTCTGATTGGCTTTCAGCAGGATATCCTCAGCGTTCAGCTTGGCCACGTCTGCCCGACCACGGGCCTCCGATACCTACACACACACGTACACGCACACGCACACGCACATGCACACACACACACACAGACGCACGCACACACGCAGACAGACACAACAATCAAACACTATACACACCACAACAATACCAGGGCCGGCCCAAGCCTTTATGGGGCCCTAAGCAAAATTTCATCCAGGGGCCCCTCATACTACCACCTACTCAGTAGCAGATGCTTCATTTACGTACTTGCACGAGTGGGGGCGCCACTCCTACTCCGACCTCTACTCCCGCCTCCTTCTCTTTCCCAAAAAATCAACAATTTTATGTTTTATTTTTTGCATGAATTATTCTGGGGAACTATATTTAATCAACAGGACAGGGGAAACAACACAGGAAATGAAAGACTAAGATGCTGCTGTGTACTGTATCCCAACCTCTGATGGGGAGGAGGGCTATGCCCCCTTCCTTGTAATTAACCCATTGATGCTGGAGGCTGCGTGTATGCTGAGCTGCACTGACCTAGAGTAGACGCCTGGAGACATAGACGTAGCATTCAGGCTCATGAGATTTGTTCATTAAAAATATGGTTGTGTTAGAACTGAATGAACACATTCTAATGCAGGAGGAGGAGTGTAGCTTTCAAATGCAACTCATTTCATGTGTTTATGCTCTTCGGAGGCTGAGATATTTAAGTTTCTATAGGCTGAGGGCTTAAGCATTTAGCAGGTGTTTTTTGCAGGTGCCTTAGGCTAAAATGGGTTAATGCAACTCAATCCTCCACCTTATTTCATGTGAGACCAAAGACAAGCTTAAAAGGCATAGACGCGCCAAACAAACTGTGATGCATTAATGGCAACACACATTGTATGTATGTAACACAACAAACATGTGATGCTTCAGTTTTCTCTTAATCGGAACAGACACACCTACCCTCCATTTACCATGTGGTATACGTATCCTATCATCTTAGGTATATTCATCATAACTTTTTAAAATATATTTTTCAAGTCTTTCCGCCTTTACTTGTGATAGAACAGAGATAGACAGGAAACAAGTGGATAGAGAGAGATGGGGGTGCCCTACTGTTGGAGCCACTGTAGGGCCATATTCATCATTACTAGCATCTAACAAATCTCTTACCACCCTTTTGAGCTTATACACTGTCTTACCATATTCCGCATTACCAACATCATCTACAGTAGTATCAAGTGTCTTAGCATCCTGTTGAGCTTGTCCACTGTCCTATGCACTCTCCTACCATATTCATCATTACTAACACATAACAAGTCTCTTACCACCCTGTCGAGTTTATCTACTGTCTTACCATATTCGTCATTACAAACGTATAACAAGTTCTCTTCTCCATAGAACTTTTATCTTTTTAAATCTTACTCTGTGAAAACTCCTAATCCAAAATGTATTTATTCATGCACTACTTATCATTTTAGTCTCTGACCTTTTACCTTTTTTGAGTTTTTATAATATATTGTGGAAGTGTGTGTGTGTGTGTGTGTGCTACTACTGCTGCAAAGCGATTGCCCGGGTTGGGACAAATAAAAGCTACTTGACTTGACTTGAAGTGCCTTACCATCCTGTTGAGCTTGTCCACCTCCTGCAGGGCTTTGACGATCTCCTTGTCGAAGTTCTTGGCGGTGGTCATGCCCTGGCGAGCCGTGGAGATGGCGTCGCCACACTCCTCCCCGCCACAGTGTGGCGCTCCGTCCTCAGAAACGCACCCCAGACCCCCGCACTGGCCACAGCTGCTGTCCTCAGCGCCACACGCCTGTGACATATACACATAGAAAGTCATAGGTAAGCAGTTAGGGCGTCAGACTTGTAGGAAGGGGCGGGTAA
>NC_085871.1:25041806-25061806 GCF_034702125.1 Engraulis encrasicolus
CAGAGACAACAGTATATACCTGTACTGTACGTATGTACACTTATTTATAAGTATCCTTAATAGACAGAAGCAATTCTATGAATGATGAAAAAGCTACTTGACTAAATGCCAGATTTAATACTATGAACAGCCTCTGTCCTGATTGTGTGTGACCTGTCTTACTGTAATAATACACAATGAATGGACTGTTCTGAGATCACAAGAAAGAAAACATTTTCAAGATGCCCAACAACAAACTATCTGAAAAAAAACGTTGGCCTTTCACCCAAAACAAAATTTAGCAAGTGTGAAGATGTGCTAAAGGATGATTCTGTGTAATATGTCGCCTCCTAGTGGTACGCTATAGAATTTCAGTATTCAACCAGGCCAGTCCAGGCGCCAAAAACAAAAGAATCAATGAAAGAGTGAGTTGTTCTGATTATGAAGGCAAGGCAAGGCAAGGCAAGTTTATTTGTATAGTGCATTTCATACACAGGTGCAACTCAATGTGCTTCACAAAAAACAAATGCAAAAAAAAGGATATAAGAAAGAAAGAAAAAAAGAAATTAGAGTCAAAAAACATTTTAAAACATTAAGATAAAAACACAAAAATACAAATAAGAATCATATATACTTTAAGCTAGAGGAAAGCATCTGAGAACAGCTCCTCTCCTCAATTTATGAACTCATAACTCAATGGTAACACTTTACAATACAGTAACGTCCTATTCACAGCTTTATAAACTCTTTATTCACATTTAATATCAATTAACATTTAACAAAGCATTTACAAATGTTTGTAAATGAGTAATAACCAAACTATGACTGCAGTGGAGTGGGAATCAACTTCTACTGTGTAAGTTTTATGTGGTTTCATGCCATCTGGTCTTTGGAGGACAACTTATACTGTAAAACTCAAATCTTTTTTGCTGCTAGCATTACAAATAATGTAAAAAATAGTGCGTCACCTACTGTACAATTAAACATTGCAAGCTATCTCAACATTTCCATATACGGTAGTTTTCCCATTTCCAGGAACGGGCATTTTGCTAATAAGCATAGCATATTATATTCTGATCTTGACAAGATGGTTATTATACCGTAAGTGGTGTAGGTAAATCTTCCGGCGTGTGTGTGTGTGTGTGTGTGTGTGTGTGCATGTGTGGGCGTGTGTGTGTATGTGTGTTACAGTCTGGCAACAGGTGGTGAGGCCTGGTGAAGGTGTGTGTGGAGGAAGTGGAGGATCTTGGTCCAAGAGTCTTCCTGGGCGACTGCATGGGGTTTGGTCTGACCGCCCCACAGCATCAACACTGCAAAGACGATGTAACATGTTACATGATGTTACAAATATGTCACATTAAATTTTTCAAAATTCAGAGATGGCAACGTAGCCTTAGCCTGGTTTTACCATCCCGTTTCTGCTCATTTCATTTGTGCAAAGGGTCTGGAACTGCCAACCTGAGAAGGTGGAGGGAGGGGTGAACCCCGTTGAAATGTTAAAAATCCTAGGGGTGGCACTGGTGTAGCGTGCTAAGTAGTGTTGCACCGATACCATTTTTTGGCCCCGATAATACACCCGATGCCTGGCCGTGTAGTATCGGCTGATACCGATACCATACTGATACCACTCTGTTTGATTTTTTTATATACTGTACGTATATTATTTATATATACTGTATATATATATATATATATATATATATATATATATATATATATATATATATAATATACGTACAGTAATAATATACGTATTGCAATATACACCTCCTCCTTGGGACGTGTCATTCAAACACATGGGTTCTCCTACCACTGCTATGCTGATGACACCCAGATGTACCTGTCGTTCAGATGAATCTGGCCAAGACAGAGCTCCTGGTGATCCCAGCTAAAGAGTCGCTCAGTCACAACATCAACCTCAAGATAGGCTCCACCATCGTGACCCCAAACAAAGTCGCCAAAAACCTTGGCGTCATGATTGATGATGAGCTGTCATGCTCCAACTACATCAACTCAGTCACCCGGACCTGTCGATTCCAGATATCCAACGTACGGAATATCAGACCTGTGCTGACACAATATTCTACACAACGACTGGTCCAGGCCACGGTCCTGTCCCGCGTTGACTACTGCAACTCACTCATGACAGGTCTACCTGCTTGTGCGCTAAAACCTCTGCAGATGATCCAGAATGCGGCGGCATGGTTGATATTCAATCAACCCAAAAGGACCCATGTTACTCCTCTATTTATTGAGTTGCACTGGTTACCGATCGCCGCCCGGATCAAGCACAAGGCATTGACCCTTGCCTACAAAACCATCACAGGAACGGCCCCAGCTTATCTGAAGGACCTACTAACGTCTTATGTTACTGGAAGAGAACTGCGCTCATCCAGCACAAGCCGTCTGGATCTGCCATCCAGTCGCTCTAGGTACTCCCAGTCAAGATTGTTCTCCGTTGTGGTACTCAAGTGGTGGAACGGTCTCCCAGAGGCAGCAAGACTAAGCACATCTCTTGCAGCCTTCAAGAAACAACTAAAGACCTTCTTCTTTCGAGAGAATCTACTAGACTAATGCTTGAGCTGGCCTTGCCCCAGGGCAGACTCTTGATATGATGTTATGTTTAGTTTAGTTTGTGTGTGTGTGTCTGTAATTGTTATTTACTCTTTATATATATATTAAAAAAAACGAACCCCTCTCTGCAACTGCACTTGTTGTTCTGTATATCGCCTGTGCACTTTGTATTTGCTTGTGATGTGGCTTGATTATGTCCTCTTTTGAAAGTCGCTTTGGTCAAAAGCGTCTGCCAAATGCAATGTAATGTAATGTAATGTAATGTAATATATATATGAACAGCTGCATACTACTTGGATGTAAAATCCTTGACGATATACCTTTCTTATTCTTTTGCGTGATGAAGTTGCTGAAGCGGGTATGTGGCGTGTATGGAGGCTCGATCAGGTGACCTGCGTCTGGATACGACAACACCGTCAGCAGGTGGCCATTACCAGCCAAGTCCATCATCTGCTGAATCTGGACACACACACACACACACACACACACACACACACACACACACACACACACACACACACACACACACACACACACACACACACACACAGGCCCACACACATTAACGCACCACAACAACAACGTAATTTGCATCTTTTTGGTATTCTTAGTGACTCAAAAACAATGGTTTGTAGAGTGACAGAAGAAGCAGTTACAGGAGAAGTTACAATGTGCAATGTGTGTGTGTGTGTGTGTGTGTGTGTGTGTGTGTGTGTGTGTGTGTGTGTGTGTGTGTGTGTGTGTGTGTGTGTGTGTGTGTGTGTGTGTGTGTGTGTGTGTGTGCACGTGTCACCCACATCCTCAGTAGATTCCACAGTCGGCCAATTCTGGTCGTCCTGCCCCATCACTATCAGTATGGGACACTTTATCAAACCCACCTGCACAGGTGCACGCACGCACGCACGCACGCACACACACACACACACACACACACAGCAGGTTAGTGCAGGTTTACACACTGCACACAATATTGGACAGCCTCAGAATTTTGTCTATTAGACTCACACACTCATATTCACACACTGAAACGCACACGCACTCATGCAGGCACATGCGCACGCGTGCACACACACACACACACACACAAACACACACACACACACACACACACACACACACACACACACACACACGCAGGCACTTGCGCGTGCACACACACACACACACACACACACACACTTACGTCGAGTTTCATGTCTGGCTCAGTTGGAATTGGCAGAAGGACATCTCTAAAGATCACATGATTATTCTCATTAATGCGGGCCTTGCCCTTTACAAATGCCGTCCTACAAATGCACACACACGCACGCACACACGCACACACAACATTACGAGTGCTTTAGAGTTAGACATTTAAAAAAGTGGTAACACTTTCTATGAAGCCCATATCTATAGTGCATTATGAGCGCATTTATAACAAATTATAATGCACATTATAATTACTTACAACGCATTATGACTACACCGATGATGTTTCATGAGGCTTTATGCTAACAATAATGAATAACCATGAATCTAGCTTATAATACTTTATAAATCCAAGGGTATTATGAGTGCTCATGGCTGGATATAAACTACAGGCTGCCTGATGGGGCTTACAGTACATTATGATGCATTATAGATGTGCATTATACAGTGCATTATAGATGCATCCATATGAACTTCACTTTACTTAGAGCACACATTGACGACTTATGATCTCACATGAAACATTATAGCATCGTATAAGCCCTTATGACAGTTTATCATCCAGGTCTGCGCACTGAGGGGTATAGGTACTCATAATGCACTATAAGCCCCATCAGGCAGCCTGTAGTTTATAGCCAGTCATGAGCACTCATAACACCCTTGGATTTATAAAGCATTATAAGCTAGTTTATTATAGTTATTCATAACTGTTAATATAAAGCATCATGAAGCATTATGAGTGTAGTCATAATACGTTGTTAGTAATTATAATGTGCGTTATAATTTGTTATAAATGCGCTTATAATGTTGGCTTTAAGTAAAGTGTTCCCAAAAAAGTCACACATGACATGCTCACATCATGTAAGTCTTGACAAACACACACCAACAAACAAAAACACACTCACCGCATCAAGAATTCGAAGAATTCCAAGATGGACGTGTTGATGGCGAGATTATGACCTCCACTGATGCCGACACAACACCGGGGCTGGGACAGAGGGAGAACACAAAATATGAATCACATTACATAGGAAGAGAGAATATCCTTTTTTCAGTAGTTTACTGCCAGAATTTATTTACTCAAATGTTGCCTTTTTACCGTTGTATTAGTATATTTTCAATAGCCATCAATGTCTTCATTAAGTATTCATTATGCAAAGTTACTCTGGATTTACTCCCCAGTAAACTTTTCTCCTGGTTACATTGGTTTTGGCCTCCCAATTCCACGTAACAGATTTTTAAAATCTAGATATAAAAAAGCAGCCTTTAAAAATATCCTATTTAGGGGGCTAAAACGCATTTGTTACAATGGAGCATTTATTTTTATCCACATGTTGCGTTCACACCTAAGCAGGAGAAAAAAATGGTAGGCTTTAAAAATAGCAGGCTACGTGGAAACAGCACCTTAACCCTATCCAGACTGGGGGGGGGGGGTAAAAGTGCCCGCACCAACTTTGATGTCATATAATTCCTTAACGACTTAAGCTTGACTACGAAACTTTGTGACTTTTCCTACCATTTAGTTGGCTACAGTTAGGTACCGAAAGATTAGGTTTATCATTTTTGCTGTTGCCATGGCAACGGTTTTCTGACAGGTATGTCTGACCAAAAATCACTTCACCATATCTATGACGCCATATATTTTCATATTTTTTTGTTATTTCCATTAGCATCAGACAACTTTGTGAGCATTTAAGTGGTTTGAAGCAGAAAATCATTAAAATTTAAGTGCATTACCTAAATTAGTTGGAAAATCCATTATGGCGAGATTTTGGGCATAATAAGATAATGATGTCATAATGACGTCATAATACCAGATAATTACACAAAAATTATGTCACTCATAGATGTCCATATGAAGATCATCTTCCCCAAGTTTCGTAGTCATACTGTATTCCGTTCATGAGTTATAGTTATGAGGGGTATGGGGGGGTGTTGCAAAAAGAGCCCCCTCCCCACGCCCAGGAAAGCCAAAAAGCCCAGTCTGAATAGGGTTAATATTCACACAATATTGAGTAGAATTAACTCTGAAAGCATTAAACTGACCAAAGAGCAAAATTAACATAGATTTTGTTTTCTGAAATGCAGTTCATTTAAACTCTTGCAAGAGTTTGTTTCACCCTGATATGTTTTATTGTGTAGTAAACGTAGTCGTAATGAACGTGTTGAATCAAACTGAGTAGAAAGGTAGAAGTTGAAAAAGAAAAAATACCAGGCACTCTCATCTATCAAAAGTAAAAAGCCTGTAAAAAAGTAAAAATGTGGAGGTTTTTTTTAAAGGTTCATTGTAACCAAGCCATGCAATAAAGGCTTTTTACTTTTGATAGATGAGAGTGCCTTGGTATTTTTTCTTTTTCAACTTCTACATTTGCCCATCTAAAGAGCACCTCAAATGCACCTTTTTTGAGTCCAGGGGCCTCATGTACAAAGCAGTGCATGGATTTCCTACCAAGAAAGTGCGGACGCGAAAATCTTGAAAGTTACTTACGGACAAAAAAATACGGATGTATCAATACGTGTGTAACCAGGTTTTGCCGTGAAATCTTACAAATGCGTGTGCATGAGCACACGCGGGCCCAAGTCTCCGCCTTGCCTCCTCCCTTAAATATTCTATATGGACATTCTAATTAGTATGAACAGACCCATTCGTGTGCATTCATTGGTTGAAAGACTGGGAAAGGGAACGCGGGAAGGGGAACGCGGGATCAATAGAGATAGAGCTGGAATGTGTTGTGTTTTTGGATGCAAACGATTAATCGATTACTCGACTTTAATCGATCAATGCGTTAATCGAATAAGAAACATTCATCACAATTAATCGACAATTCAACCAATAAGAGACCCAGGTGAAATGGGCATGTGAAGAGTGTGTGTGAAGAGGGGTGTGAATAGTGGGAATATTTAAAACACCTTTGGATTAAAGAATTGAAATAGAGCTAATTTAAATGTGGTATTTTATCTCAATTTTTAATTAAATTTTTTAGATTAATATGCTTTTTTCGAGAAACATTGAGATTTCGGAGGAAAAACGCCGCGTATCAATTAATCGTAAGTCGATCGATAAGGCTATTAACTAATGATTAATGAATTAATCGATAATTTGCATCCCTAGTTGTGTTATGTGAGAAGTGAGAGGGAGATGCAAGGAAGTAGACACATACTGTATATCATACTGTACGATACCTGTAGTGTTTGTGAGTGGGCTGCAATCCTGAACGCAGCTAATGTCCCAGTAGACAAACCCAGAACAGCCACTCTATCAGGGCACACCTGAGGATGGGACTGCAGGGTGTCACACACTACCTGTGACACAAGTACATGCACACACACACGCACGCACGCACGCACACACACACACACACACACACACACACACACACACACACACACACACACACACACACACACACACACACACACACACAAACACACACACACACAACTAGCAAACATTGCTAAGATACGAATCTAGAAATGTAGGGCGGAGGAATCCTCGCAGATCAATCGCGTATCAGAGCTGTAGATACAACAGAGTTAGCTTCTGCTTTGATCTCTGGTCATGTAGTTTTACGCTAGCCACAGATGTTCCGGCTGAACCCATCTCTGCCAGACGTTTGTGTTAGCAGGGCTAGGTTATATTTCTACAAATTAGCTGTGCTGCTATTGTCCTGACAGAAGTTGCCATTTTAGGGCAATCACACAGTCCGTTGAAATTGTGTGCTTTGAAATTTGCAAAAATGGTTGTTTTATCAATTCTTCACGAAGTCCCCAATGACACTATGGAAACATTACATCTGAAACTTTGTGAAGGCTGTGAAAAAAACAAATGGGACAGCGTGCCGTGATCGGCCGAGTTTGACCATAAATGGTCAATTTCGCCGCCATTTTTGTCTGCATGACTTCAGCGGGATCCTATGGGCAATTGACTAAGTCTTTATGCAGATGGCTCTGTCGCGGATGATTCAAAACCGCTGAATGCAATACAATAGCGGCATGCTGCTGTCCACATAGTATTCATGTCAGTGTTTATATTACTATCAAAAAATACAAATTTGGCCCTGCTGTGGCCAACCGATAGGGCACTCGCCTGCCATGCGGCTGACTCGGGTTCGATTCCCGGCCAGGGTCCTTTGCCGACCCCTCCCCATCTCTCTCCCAAATCGCTTCCTGTCCACCTCTCACACTGTCCTATCAAAAATAAAGTCGAATTTAAAAATAAATAAATAATAATAATAATAATTAAAAACAACATATACCATACCTCAAAGTACTGAATTTCTGAAGCAACCATTCGATTCGTCTCCACGGAAAGGTAATCTAGTGCCATAGTGAGGAAGCCGTGTGATGCTAACAGAGCTGCTCGGTACTCCACCAGTCCCCCTAATCCACCCCACATGTCCAGCACTGCAGGGAAGGGCCCCGGACCTGCACACACACACACACACACACACACACACACACACACACACACACACACACACACACACACACACACACACACACACACACACACACACACACACACACACACACACACACACACGCACAGAGCTAGTGCACTATATCAGAAGAATTTCACATATTGGTAGAATTGCAGTATAATGCAAATATTGCAAAATATGGCAGAATCGATGTTAACATTTACAATTGCACATTTTGGTACATTAAAACACATAGACATGCATGGAGGGCCCCAGACCACCTCAAATCTGTTTTGTACACAGCCTGTACTCAGGGTTCATACACTTTTCCACCATTTTTTTTCCATGACTTTTCCATGACTTTTCCAAAACCTTTTTCTGAATTTCCAGGACCGAAAAACCAATGACCAATCGCGCGCGGGGGGTGGGGGCGTATTATATTACAGCCTATATTATAAATATGTAATTACTGTATATATTTATACTATAGACTATGGCATATTATATTATATATTACATAGCCTATATTACAAATATGTAAACAATAAACATATTCATAGGCTACTATAGGTTATCTTTTACTACAAGCCATAAGCAACCATTACTTCATGTTGTATTACATTAATTCTGACCAATGTTATATAATTCGCTTGTCTAATGTAGCCTACAGTCAGAAATGAAAATGAATAGGCCTAGGCCAGCCTATAGCAAATTAGGTCGTGAAATCATCATGAAGACAAATTTGTATCAACATGCTCTCTATGGAGATGGATTAATGCTCATCCTGCCCAAGTAAGAAATCATAGGCCTGCCTACTACACCTGCCTAAGCACAACAGTCCAAAGCTCCTGTAGAATGATAATGTTTTGTCATTTGTTGTGGTCGTTGCTGGAGCAAAAAAAAAAAAAAGGAGAGACTGCACTGCTCGTGGCATAGTTCTAGTCTGACGCCCACTCAAGGAGATGCTGCGGTGAGTTTCATTTTGTGTTGTAACGATCTGACCGATTTGAAAACAAAGGCTCCACAGATGACTTTTTCAAACTCAAGTCACGCTGCCGTTCATACCGTATTTCAAAACAGGCGCGTCATGCCGACATTGGTAATCGTTTGGCTCGCGGTCAGCTGCACATAGACTACTGTACGGATTTCATGTAATCTTTCAGCACACTGTAAAAGTTCACTCGCAGGCAGCAGGTGCATTGCTTATCAATATCAAAATCTCGGGGCTTACCGAAAGCATAAAGGTTCGCTTGGTGCCCTATCTGGCAAATTAAACCAAGACCAAACAGGTCTTAGGATTGTATTCCTTTTGGCATTAGCTACGTTTCAGTGGAACCGCTAAATATTTTACAACGCGTATTCTGCTAACCTGTTAGTAGCTGAGGTAACCGGCTGCTGCATCTGGCCCTTCAGGTGGCTAACAAGTGCCGCTGCTTCGCCCATATCGGACGGACACATCAAAACTTTCGTCCTCTCCAGCCATTGTTGATCATCTTTTCAGAAAGTTAAGCCGCGCATTGTTGAAGTAACACTTCGCGACATGCTGTAATATCGTACAGAACCACATTTCTTTTCTAGGATTAGAAGTATGATCACCTGTTACCATAGGCGCCGACTTTTGTTTATGCCCGTGGGTGCTCGGGGTTCCCAACCGGGGGTCGCGACCCACCGAATGTCCCGTTTGTTTGCCATAACTTGCTTTTCAATAATATAATCCTTTCATCATGAGTTGGTCACTTTTATTTTTTTAAAAAGTGTAGGGCTAAATAATAATTGCAGGCCTATTTGTTTTCCTTGTGGGTGTCAATTCAATAATGTACAATAAATTCGCCTATATTTGAATTGAAAATTGAATTACATCATTGGTGTAGCCTACATTGAACGCACGCAAAGCCCAGGCCACGTTTGCTGGTGCCTCTTTCTATCCTAGTCGGCATCATGAATAAAGACCAGCTCATAGCTACGTGGACCCAGAAGATCGCACATCATTTTTGTGCAGTAGCCAGACTGCGTCCAAACCGGATATGAATAATAATAATAAACAGCAACAGCAGCAACGCGTGCGCCCACAGTGAATTCAGACTAGCGTTCAGCCACAGACTTAGATTTAGAACATGAATGCAACGTTCATATCACACACAAATAGCCTACGTGTCACAGAAATGTTGAAATGTTAGGTTTGAGTTCAACAATGCATGACGCAGCGCATAGCCATGCATGCACTTCATGCTAGCTATGATCAAACTAGGCTACTCAGTCACATAAGCCAACAGTACAGCCAGAACAGCAAAATGAAATGGCAAACTCATCCAACAGCGCACAACAAAAGTATGGATATGTAGTGACTCAACTTGATCATCCCAGCACTTAGACCCAGAGTGTAGAGAAAAATGACCATAACAGAAAACGGCAGGCACACGGCGGTGCTACACATGGGATATCGCAGGATGATATGACAGTCAGGCTAAACTTTCCGACTGCAAACCTTTGTCTGTAAGAAGTCCTAGCTTGTACTGAAAGGTTTAGATCCTTCCATAACTTCCATAACTTGTGAAATAGCGCAATATAATAAATAGTTTAACACATAGCCTGTGATGGAACTACTTCTACTTCTGAACCGTCTGCATAGACGCTGCACTGTTCTGAAATTTCATGTCGGGCATTTTCAGTCTAGATTAGTCCACGAGGCATTTAGAGCGACAATGAAGCCTTCAACGGCATTTCACTAATTGAACTTTTCTGAATTTAACACCCAACATGTTTTAGCAATATCTGCTATCTCGAAGAGGTCTGCTATCATCATAAGGACTGATTGAGGGGAGAACAGTCCATTGGGCAAAATCCCTGTATGCCATATGGTCAATCCAACCATGTTTCTATGGTTACTGTCTGATTGTGTAGAAGAGCAACGCAACGCACCACAGAGGAAAAGAAGGATCGGCGCGTGAAGTTACGTTACAAGATGAGAAATTATAATAGGCTACCTTACCTTACAAAAAGACAGTTAAAATGCAAACGCCATTTCATCTTTAAACTTCTCTCGTGAATAATACTGCTTTAGTGCTCGGATTTGTCCGTGGGTGCTCGGTGGGTGCCCAAAGATTCCCGTGGGTGCCCGGGCCCTGGAGCACCCACGGTTTCGGCGCCTATGCCTCCCACCACCACCACGCACACACTACATCTAGCTCGCGCGTTACGAGGCTGGTTGCCAGGTGTGACTGATTTCTAGCGCCAAAAACGCTTGAAACCCGCCTGGAGCCATTACAACATGCGTTATTTGAAACCCACTCAATTTGGCAACACATGGTTAGGCAGACGCAGCCTGCACTAGACAACATTTCCACGAGAACTCGAACATTTACATTTTATTATCCCGCGTCATCAACTTCATAAAGATAATTGATGAAACACTGGTTGGATTTCCATGACTTTTCCAAAACTTTTGACCAAAAATACGTTTTCCATAACTTTTCCAGGCCTGGAAATTTGAATTTTCAAATTCCATAACTTTTCCAGGTTTTTCATGACCGTACGAACCCTGTGTACTATACACAGCTAAACTTACACATGGATGTAAAGTATAGTTTGCAGTGGCCTTAGGTGATGTGTTATGAGTGTGTGTGTGTGTGTGTGTGTGTGTGTGTGTGTGTGTGTGTGTGTGTGTGTGTGTGTGTGTGTGTGTGTGTGTGTACCTGGTGGTATGACGAAGGTGTGTGTGTGTGTGTGTGTGTGTGTGTGTGTGTGTGTGTGTGTGTGTGTGTGTGTGTGTGTGTGTGTGTGTGTGTGTGTGTGTGTGTGTGTGTGTCTGTACCTGGTGGTATGAAGGGTGTGTGTGTGTGTGTGTGTGTGTGTGTGTGTGTGTGTGTGTGTGTGTGTGTCCGTACCTGGTGGTATGAAGAAGGTGTGTGTGTGTGTGTTTCCTTACCTGGTGGTATGAAGAAGGTGCCTTTAACTCCTCGTTCCCTGACGTCCACTCGCTGAACTCCTGGCGCCAGGTACCACCTCTCCGTGACAACCGTTGCTAGGGCGTCCTTTTCCAAGAAGCCTTGGGTCATGTGACCACTGAACACTGAGATGCTTACCACCATTGGAGTCATGACGTCTTTCTTCCTTAACCTGTGCATCAACATATACCATACGTTAACAAGGTAAATAAGTCGAAGAGGTAATTTCACTGCCTTATCAGTTGACTAACTGGCACTGAGTTAATCTGTTCCAAAATATTACAGTTCCCTTTCCTGCCACAGCAGCGGCCTTGAATTATTTATATTAATTATATCAAACTTTGTGTGCAATGTTCGGATCACCAGGCTGAGGTCAACCTGTATCCTACCCCAGGGTTCGCTTTGGTGATGGAGGCTTGATATTCGAAATTTGAAATTAGAATTTCCTTTTTTTTTTTAAAGGTACACTGTGTAAGATTTGTAGTTGTTTATTTCCAGAACTATGCTACCCATTCACTAATGTTACCTTTTTCATGAATACTTACCACCACTATCAAATTCTAACCAGTCGAATAGACCAGGGTTTCCCAAACTGGGGTGCGTGCACCCCTGGGGGTGAGTGGCCTGCTACAACGGGGTGCGCGAGCTGAATTGGACAATGGGGGATATGTGTGTTTTATTCAGAATCAATGAAAAAGAAGTAGTTTTTAATTGTATGGTGAATTGTGTGCTTGAAGAAACATCAATGCTATTGGAAATGAGGCTACCACAAATTACTTTGCATAATTTGTGATGATTTGTGCAGTGAAACCATACCTAAGTGGCCATCAGCACACCAACACATTCGCTTAGGGGGTGCGCGAACCACATTGAAATGTACAAGGGGGTGCACAGGGGGGCACGTTTGGGAACCTCTGGAATAGACCAAGCGCAACGCGATTGAAGCGACAGAGAATCGCTTCTGTGCAGCAACAGCGATACGAGCGATTGAAGCGACTAGAGTATGTCCGTTACAAGTAGAAAGCAAAGCATTCCAACGTTCCCCATTGGCTGTGGTCACTGACCTCTATACAGTCTGTCGAGGCTGGTCGCCGAACCACGTCATAGCGTCATAACATAGCCAGGAGTTCAACTGCAAACTGTCGCTCTCGTCACACGAATCGCCTCTTGTCTCCACAATCGCTCTTGTCGCGCGACTCAGTACAAAGTCAATTACTTCCGTCGCTCTTGTCGCGCTTGGTGTTTTTCGCCCGGTTAGTATTCATTATGCATTTTTCATACATGAGAAGGGGGATCTTCTCCATGGTCCGCTATTTTGAATTTCCAGAAATAGACTTTTTTAGCTGAAAAAGATGACTGTACTTGGACCATACTAGAAAATATTAGTTTATTACTTAGTAAACTTTCATGAAAAGATCAAATTTGGCAATAGGCAACCCAGTTTCAATGAGCAACATAGTTGCAGTACCTTTTTTGACCATTTCCTGCACAGTGTACTTCTAAGAAATATTTTTTAGGGATTTTTTGCCCCTCTTTTTGAAGGGAAACCAAAAAGGTTAACTTTACGGCCACAATATAGGCTACATTTTTAACTTGAGCCTTGTGTGTGCCTCATCCTTTTTTTACTTTCTTAGTATTCCCCCTCATTTTGACAGGACAGTGGAGGAGAGACAGGAAACGAGTGGGGAGAGACAGGGAAGGATCGGCAATTGCCCCGGGCCGGAATTGAACCTGTGTCGCCGGCGTAGTAAGTGCCCTACTGTTAGGCCACGGCAGGGCCGAGTTAGAATTTACTTTTAAAAAGAAAAAGTTTACTGCGGCATAGCATCAATACCTGAGTACACGTGTGCTACCTGGAACGGGACGCATGCTCCACAACAGTCCCATGGGTTCAACTCCGGTATACGTCCCACCTGAACTCGCATCTTCCGAGACTATGAGAGAAGAGGGCAGACAGCACATAACAGGGACCACACAAGAGGACCTTTTGGATTCGCCTTGATCCCAAGCTTAAATGCAGTAGAATCAAGTTCACACAAGAGGGGTCTCGAGTAGCCTGGCGACGCCATCCTATGTACTCCACCCAAAGATTTCGGCTCCGCACAACGTCTGACAAAAGCCTTGAGCTCGGTTCTCTCAGTGTTTAGCCAATTAGCAAACATTTGAGAGTGGTGACACAGAACTCACCCGCAAAGTCCGTTACTGAATGGTTAAGGTGACTATATTCACACTTTTGTTTTGTTTTGTGTATGCTTTTGCGACGCTATATCGTAACAGTCATGCTAATAAAGCAAAATATGGGTTTTAATTTGAATTCGGAACTCCAATGAATTTAAATGACAAATTAAGATCAGACCATCTCCCACCCTCCACGGAGACGGGTTCCTCTTGGCTTTTGCCAGACTACAGTCAACAGTCGCTTTCGCCCAGGCTAGGTCTAGAGCAGTGTTTCTCAACCTTTTTTAAGGCGAGGCACCCTTTCAATTCATGAAAAAATTCAAGGCACCCCAAACCAACAAGCCGTAACATGGCATCGCATCCAATATTCTACCACACAAGCTTAGAAAAGTAACACATTTGGAAACGTCACACGACCTATGTTCGAAGTTACAGCTAGCTGAAATGACCTATATTTACTTTATTTTGCGTAAATGGCAGATGAAAGATTCCACTGACTAGCATTAACTTATCAGTTTAGACAAATATGTATTATATTACATAATTTTAGTTATCAACCACGTTTCCGTGGCACCCCTGAAGGGGGCCCGCGGCACCCCAGGGTGCCCCGGCACCCCTGTTGAGAAACACTGGTCTAGAGGATCTTCAGATTCAACCTGATTCCAAACCAAGCTGCAGTAGAACCAATCAGGGTCGTGGGATTTTCAAAGATTTAAAGGTACACTGTGCAGGAAGTGGTCAAAAAAGGTACTGAAACTATGCTGCTCATTGAAACTATTGTCATATATATTTGATCTTTTCATGAAAGTTTACTAAGTAATAAACAAAGATTTTCTAGTATGGCCCAAGTACAGTCATTTTTGCTGCTAAAAATGGCTATTTCTGGAAATTCAAAATGGCGGACCATGGAAAAGATCCCCATTTTCATGTATGATCAGTGCAATTTTTCCAGTCATAATGAATACGGACTTAGAATTTGATGGTGGTGGTAAGTATTCATGAAAAAGGTAACATTAGTGAATGGGAAATAAACAACTAAAATCTTACACAGTGTACCTCTAAACATAGTGGAGAAGGGAAAAATAAGCAAAATGCAACAGTTGTTTCAGCAACTATGGCCACTCACATGGACTCACTCATTGACACTGATACTGTCATTTGAACTGTATTTTTTAATCTGTGAGTAGTTTAAGTTGCAGCTTATAAAAAGTGTCAGATAAGTGCTTCCCCAATCACATGCAAGGATTTTTCTTTATGAAAACTCCACCTCTGGCATAGCGTCAATCAGTGGTGTTCTGCATGAGTGTTGGCTAGCAAGTCTGCTTTGTGCTTGCAATGGCTCAAGTGGAGGGTATGTATTACGCTTAGCTTAACCTACCTTTTGGCAGTATAAGCAAATGACAAAAATCGATATTGTGAAATTAAATATTGCTTGACAGCAATATGGATATCACAATATTAATATGACATTTTTGCTCTTCTCTTACCTCTACATTATACACATCTATGTATGCAGCATAGGTGGCAGCATAGGTGGCAGAGGTTTCATTTGTGGATCAAAATCACCAGAGACATCAAAAGGAAAAACAGAGAAGTAAAATAAAACTGCCACAGTTTTATTCCAAGGTACACAAGTAGAGTAGAGTCTAGTTTATTGATCCCAGGGAGAAATTAAGGTGTCAAGTAGCATACACACATACATAAATAAAGACATTGCTCACATAAAATAACCATATACTGTATAGCTCACTGTAACATACTGTAATGATTGTTTATGTTGTGCTTATGGGTGGGGTGATTGGTTGTGGAGCGGGGAGGGAGCAGGGATAGCAGTGGGTGACTTAATGTCGTGCACCTGTGGGCTAATTGGGGACGCGCTGTGGATCATTAGAGGTGATGGTGGCGTTTGGGAGTGGAAAGGAGAGAAATAGAAGTGGGAAGGAGACGGTAGTGGTGCTGGGAAGGAGCCGAACGCTTTCCACGTCGAGTCGCACTCGCGGTTGGGGGGTGGTTGCCGTTCGTAGTCGCTTAGGGCTACCGGCGGCGAAGATAGACAGCGGGCAGCGTGAGAGAGGGCCGGGCTGCTAGGAGTGGAAGCTGTAGCGTGTGCCTCACGCCGAGCTACACTCGGGGTTGGGGGCGGGTGCCGTTCGTTGCCGGTTAGGGCTGCCGACGGTGAAGACAGTTATCGGGGTGCGAGGTGAGTAGGGCCGGGAATTGTAGGAGTGTGGACTCAACTGTGCGACTTCCCAGCCAGGGGTATTCTGGCCTCCCATTCACCACCAGAGCCTCCACTCGCTTCTCAGCGTCATACCCAGACCCCGGGGGAGGGTCTTGTTGCTCCACGGGACAGCTAAGTTTTTAAACGATATCGAGTGTGTGTGTGTGTGTGTGTGTGTGCGCGTGTGTTTTAATTATGGCCATGTGTGCGGGCGGGGAAAGCCGCGGGGAAACCAATGTCATGTTGTAGCCCTATTGTGTGTACTATTTTGCATGTTTTATGGTGTGCAATACCTTTGTGGGAAATGTATGGGGTTTGATGGGTACGCATGTTGAGCTCCAGTACTGTAGTGGGGATTTCTTTTGCATGTCTCGTGTGCAGTGCCTTTTTGGGAAACCTACTGAAGTTTGATGTGTGCCAGCATTCGAATTTAGTACCGTAGCCGTGTGGTGTGAATCCAAGTGTGCCGTGCCTTGGGGGAAATGTATTTGGGGCTCGATGTGTGTTACCCGTCAACATTGTGTACTGTGTTAAGGTGTGCGGTTAGTAGACTAGCCAGCCAAGTTTTGGCTGTGGGAGTTTGTAGTGGTGTGTAGGCTACCGTCGCTGTTTCATGTCTTGGTTTAATGTGGACTTTGGACCCCGCTCAGTCACAGGCTTTTTATATGCATATATGCTATGAATTTTTGTAATAAATAAAATTGCTGTTTTTCCTCTCCAAATTGTTGTCTGCCTAGTACTCTGTTCTCCGACTCACACTCAAGGTTTATTACAATACATTTTGCCAAGGCATATCTCTCTCACTCTCTCTCTCTCTCTCACACACACACACACACACACACACACACACACACACACACACACACACACACACACACACACACACACACACACACACACTCAAAAAAAAAAACATGTAACAAAAACAAGTAACTTCACTGAGTAACTGGTCTACAGTTTGTGCAGACGAGTTTACCATGTCAGATGATTCTGTTTGGATGAAATGTGTGGCGTTAAAAAAAGTTTTTTTGTTTGTTTTCAGTTGTGTTCCAGAATCAACACTGTCTACCTATTAGGTACAGTGTAATAAGTGGTGTAACAGCTATGTAATATCATGTGCTGGTGTTACACCGTGAATTTACCTCTACTTCCTAACAGTGAGCTATTTGGTTAATTTATGTTTAAATATATATGAAGAGCTCTTTTCCAAAATGAGATATGTCCATTTTATAGAATGTTGGGAAATTGACATTTTTGTATTGGCCTTCCATTGAAATGCATTGCAAAATGCATTTTTATAGAGGTTTTAACCCTCCTGTTATCCTTGGGGTCTATTTGACCCCTTTCAATGTTTAACACCTGAAAAATACATGAAGTATATATTTCTTCTGCCTCATCTTTGATGACTTTTCCTAAATAGATGGGATGAATGTGAAAAAAGTGAAATTTCAGCAAAAATGTTTTCCCTAAGTGCTGTACACATTTAGGTTACATCCGTGTTCCTTGGGGTCAATTTGACCCCAATTGTTTCAAGTGTATAAAACATAAATGGAACATTCATATTTTGCAAATAAATGTTAAAACCTGTTTAGGTAATGTGAAATACATGAAAATAAGCTATTCAGCAATATTTCTTCTGAAAATTTTGCTTTTGTTTGGGCCCTAATAACTAAAAATGCTAATGATATGGGGGAGGTCTAAAAGTAATTCACGGCAACAATTTGGACATTGGTGGCTAATACAGCATTGACATTTTGACAAACTACACCAACTGAACCTTGTTGTACCCAAAGCACCATAATGGCACCCACCACAGCAACCCCCCCCCCCCCCATTCCTGTACCCTGGGAGCTACTTTTGCACCCCCCCCACACACAAACGCTAGTATAAGAAGGGTCACATATAGTCAGCATTGCTGTGCATGTTGTTCTGTGCCCAGCATACATAATTATAAGTGATGGTATATTTGAAGAGAAGCTTTATGATTGTGATCCAAATATTAAAATGGACTGTTCTGATGGTGACAAGCCATTGTACTTCTTTAGATGGAGACGATCTCAAAGTTGTTTGCTATGTTGAGAGATATAATGGTGCTATTCTTCTCCTCATTTCAGTATTGTGTTCCAAATTGATATCTTTGTCTGCAGCCTTGGTTATAAACTGGTGCTACCTGACATAGAGAAGGCAGGAACAGCAACAGCTGTAACTTTTGTGAAGGACATACACATTGACATCCATACCACATGTTCTCCAGTGGGCATACATAGTGAATAGAAGTAAACATACAAGTTGCTAGCCCTGTTCCTTCAAACATTACCCCACAACCATGACCATGTAATATGTCTACAAGGAGCACATGCAAACCATTTTTCCTTATGTGCACACTAATTCAAGCGTAGAAACAATGTAGAAAACAATGATTTTCTATGTTGTTCCCGAAACTCTTGGTTGGCAATGTATCCATGTTCTTACCTAACTATTATACTTGTGCTATAAATACACATTCAAACATTCAAAAAAATGAATGTTGGACTTAAAAAAAACTTCTGAATGTTTGGAAATATGTCTATTTCTTTTAGGGTCAAATTGACCGATATGGTAATAGATAGATAATATCCTTGATAATCCAATTTGTTTTTTCTTTTCAAATGTTATAAGTTATAGAAATTCATATTTAGGGAGTATATGGAGCCAATAAAATTAAAATAATATGTGTCCATCTGTTTTTAGACCAATTAATGACATTTTATTACTATTTTTTCTAATTTTCGCCTAGCCATGGATTAAGTTTTTTGGTGTGTAGGCTATGTGTGGGGGTGCTAGGATATATTGAAAGGACTTTTTATGTCACCAACAGAGCAATAATACATATCTGAGACATAAACATGTGCCAAAGTGTTGTTTCATACTGATTTTGTAGACATTTAAGTGGCTGGGGTCAAATTGACCCCAAGGATCACGGATGTTCCAAAATTTGAGGGTAACAGGAGGGTTAAAGTATGTTCTCAAAATATTTCTTCTCAAAATCTATGCTTCACACATAGATTATAGGACATCTTAACAGTGAATTCCAATATTAAAATGCAAAAAGTCAAAAATGGTGGATATAGCGTTTTGAAAAAGAGCTCTTCATATGTAATGTCTCATGGGTAATGTCTTTTTGTATGTATGCGTGTATGCTACTTGACAGCTTTATTTCCCCCTGGGATCAATAAATGATACTCTACTCTACTCTTTTGACGGCTCTGAAAATCACCTATTTTTTGGTTACCTGAGACTGTTCCCCCGTCATTGCTGGTGTACTGGCCAAATGCTTCCCAGTAGTCCTTGGCTTCCGACTGGTGCAAGGAGTGGATCGTCACCCTTTGCCTTGGCAGCAGGTTTCTCACAAATATGTGAAACTTCTCGTCTACCAGTGCCCTGGTAGGCTGCACGGACAACAATGGAGCCACCGACATTGAGCCTGGCTAAGTTGCCAACTCAGTCTGAAAAACA
>NC_085871.1:25066806-25109306 GCF_034702125.1 Engraulis encrasicolus
TTGGACAAACATTCATTCTGTTTGGGCATATCTTCAGTGCTGCAGAATACGGTAAAATACAGAAAACTTGTCCCTTATAATACCCTCATATTTTGTCTAGGTATCTGGACCCGATGTAAAAGACTTGTGAATGAATGTGCCCTTGTCCTGGGGAGTAATCTCCATTCCCAAAGTGGTCTCTTTGTGTGCATGTGGTAGTCTGACGTGAATGAGTGGGAGAATGAGAGGAGTGGTGACTTGATAAAGCCCTGATTTGAACATGAAAGTGAGGTTGTGTCCCAGCTGGTGTTTTTGTGCATGTTGTGTGATTGCTCCGGATTGCGCAAGTGAAACCTAACCAAACTATCAACAACAACAACAACACCACCCTTTCCAGGCTCTTGTCATGATTTTTCCCTTATCTTCTTTTTCTTTTGCCCTTGTTTTACTGTGAGATTCAAAGATTAGCTTACCATTGTTTTAGGTGAGATGGTTACATTAATATTGACACTGTTCATATCATACCTGTATCCAAGATAACTTTCATTGCCTCTCTTGGCTCGTTTAGCTATTAATTTCTCTGTTGTGGTTTGGGAAGAGTTTGGTTCAGAGTTCATTTTGTTTGTTCATTGACGTTTGTCCTTGAATCTTAATCCTTTTCTTTCAGAATGCAGAGACCTAATAATAACATGGAAAGGTCATGATAATGTATTCATACAATGTTACGATTTGGCTACCAACAGGAGCTGTGAGTAGAATCGAATTGGACGTGGTCTGAGAGTTAGAATACATTTCAATGTGTTCTGTGTGACACCATCATTGCTATTGTCATTAAATTACTTGTTTATTGTGCTTAATTAATTTGATTTGATTGACATCTGGTTATATGTAACACCAGGTTCAAACACCAGTAAAGTTGTTGACACCAAAGAAGAGCCATGAGACAGTTTCAAATACATTTGAGGGTTTTATTACAAGCTACACATTGAAGACAAAAGGAGGGTTGGAGGAGTAGCCGTTCACCAACAGGGTAGCACTGCACACAAGAACACAGCAATACAGTAAGCCACAAAATTAATTCAGGTAAACCCAGTCTACAAACACATGCATTAAGGCTGTGGTGAACGACTAAAACCCTCACTCCAGCCAGTGGCCCACGATGCGCAAGCTTAAAACCCTTACTAAATAAATACAATTACTTTTATTATTACAATTATCTTTATTAAGTTTAAAATACAATGTCTAAAAGAATAAAAACACCCAAATCTGAACTACCACCTATGTTGGGCCGCTGGCTGGAGTAATTGGTGGTGCACAGTGTCCCCGTACAGGTTGGCCACCCTGTATGGGAAAAAAAGCAACTGAAATAACGCATACACTCCAATCATACATCAATCACACATTGAAACTGTACTCACGCATGCACTCATAACCATCAATGAAACCATGTTACCAGGTTGCACAGCCTAGCTACTGGAGATCATTTAAGTTAGACAGGTAAGCCAAACAGTTACATCACGCACACGCACACAAAAAGAACAATCTGTGCACCACCAACCTTACCCCCTTCACAAAGGAGACCAAAAAGTGAGCCAGCACCACCAACTTCCTGTTTATATAGGGAGCCATCTTTTCAGAGAGGGCACTTCCTGTCTCAGCACCACAGCTCCCCTACTGTCCCGGCCCATTCATTGCATCCAACCGACAACATAGTCCATTCTGTTACATATATGATGCAATTTGTTTGAAAAATGGGTGTGATGGCCTAGAAATAGCAAAAAAGCAAAACTGTGCATATGAAATAAAACGAATAAAAGCTGACTTGACTTGACTTGACTATAGTGCAATCAGTTGCAGAATTCCAGGTACATCTTTCATTATTCTATACAGTTACACTGGTATCATTTTTAATGTATGCCGCTATGTTTATCCCTGAATTGGGTGTAATAAGGGGTTTCTTTTCTCATAGCTGTGTGCCATGGCTTAGATGCAAGCTGATGGGTCTCAAGGCCAGAGTGTCACCGATGTGGTATGAGCAAACAGTGGTTTTAATTTGTCTGAACAAATTGCAAGCTAATTAAAAAATATATATATTATTGTTATTGTTATTATTTAAATCCACTGATTCTGTGAACCTTCCTTTCCAGGAGGGTCCACTATTTGGAAGCAGGTCGGTGAACTCTGTGTCTGTGTGTTTGAGAGAGAGATAAATAAATCCCTGGCACACACCTGTGGTTAGCATACACACACACCAAACTATTAACTTACGGAGTAGAGAGGTGGTGGCTCTTTTGGCCACGGTGGAGTATTTTAGAGTCTGAAGAGTTGAGTATGGTTTAATGTTGCATTAGACCAAGAAGGGAAGTGTTGAAATAAGATCAACTTTAAACATATCTTGTGTTTTGGAAAATAAGTATTGTTGCTATTACAGCAGTTTATAATTGATTGTCACATGACGTGAATAATTGGACCGGCTTAATCATCTATTTCTATCCTTTGAATGATCTTCACTAGTTATCATGTTATTAATAACAAAATAATTGCATGTCTTTTGTCCTTCAAATTAGGAGTGCACAGGCAGTTGAACAACGAACATGTTACTAATGAAATAATTATACTTGCTATCCTTTTGAATTATAGGACCACACTCGCTGCTGATGGAAAATACATATAGTGAAATGTACAAGAATGTACTGTGTTGTGTGTTCTGACTTATGTTTCTCAACAGGCAATAATAGATTAAATGCTACATTGACACCAAGGCCACCAGCGCAAAGCAGAATCTGGATGACACACACATACCCGTGCAAAGACTTTTTGTGTGAACTAACTGAAAAAGAGAAAGAAGCATATTTAATTTTTGTTTGGCAATTTGTAACTGTTGGACATCTAGAAAGTTCGGTGTGGCCCAAACGCTTCAAGCTGGAGCTCCCAGAGGAAGAGGGAGACAGGGAGCGAGAAAGCGAGAAGGGGAGAGAGATAGAGTACAAGGAATGTTCAATTACTAAGAAAAAATCAACGGAGACGACACAAGCTACAAGCCATCCCCCAAGGGCCTCTCACCCCGAAGAACAGGAAGTGGTGACGCCAAAGCCGCAAGATCATATAAAAGCTTGGCCAGACGTACAGACAAGGTTCCTTAGTTCTACTTTTTTTCTGTAGAGCTCTGATTGAATGCTTTTGCGCTTTTGACTTATATTTTGTCGCTGTTTGTTAGTCTTATTAAGCGGGCTTGCAGAGCAAGGCCCGATTCTAGAAATCCCTTAGTAAAGTTTATGCTTGCTTGATTCTCTTGTGCAGGGCAGTAAAAATAGAAAATGGATCTTCTCCTAGGCCTTTCGAGATAGAGACACCGTTCAAACACTAAAACGATCGGCTCGGCTTGGCGATTTTGTGCAAGTTTGGGTACCCATTGAAAACAATGGTAGAACCTTCATGAACCAAGGTTCCGCCACTCTAAAGATCAGAGTGTAGGAGGCTTTTTCGTTCATAAAACATCAACACTTTCACCTAGAAGTTTAGTTGACGCGTTGTTAGCGAGCTCTCTGGGATGTCCCCAAACTGTGAAAGTTTAATCTCCCAACTCTCCCAGTACTTTTTAAATGGCAGGTGTGTACAAACGACAGGGCTGGCCCCATTGCTTTTCCCATTGAGTCTTGAAGTGCCTTTTTCAAGAGGTCAGCGCATGTTCCACAAGAGGTCCATTTGTGACTGAACCGTTTAACCTATAAACTTCATTCAAGGACTGTTAGAAAGATCACACGTATGACTCCAATCTGTGAACAGGACATGTGCCAATTCTTTTTAGTTTTTTTACAACGATAATCTTAAGACCTAGAAACTGTTGATTCTGCAGTCTGCCTTAGAGCACCATACTAACCAAAGAAACTCAAGAGAAAGAACAATCTCTTGGCGGGGAATACATTGGCCACGGTGTAGTACGGGGGCGTTGCCTGAGGACACGAGTGGATGGAAAATTAACTCCCTTGCGCATGGTCATTGGTCAGTGGGTGCGATGGATGCCATTTTCGTACTCCCTTGCACATGGTCAGTGGGGGCGACACCATGATGGATAATTTGTGGCCAAGTAACGGCAGCTGTTGGTCAGCAGTAATTGCTGGGGGTAATTAAGGACAGCTGACAGACATACACGCTGTCCTATGACCTGTTCCACAGTGAATAACATTTCCGTACTCCCCTCGCCATCATTTCCTACTACGCTGTTATGACGTGAGTAAGCCCTCTTGTCTCAAGTCTCTTTGATACTAACTGCTATACAGACAATCACAACAGGTGCTGCCAATAAAGGGTTCCATCTCAACTGTCACTTTCTCTCAACATTCTATTCTTAACGAGCAGCTGCAATAGAGTTCTCGAAGTCTATTGTTCAGCTCTTCAATGCAATGTGATATTGTCTAGCTGGGATATTTTTAGCAGGCAGCTGCTTAGCCCAATGGTGAAGATGCTGGATTAGAGATATGGAGGTTGGGAGTTCGAATCCCACTCGGACCCATGTTGATTTTCAAAATTATATCATAAGCAGTGTTCCTTAGCCAACTTGAAATACCATGTATGTCATTTAGTATATCAACAAAACGCAGAGCTACAACACTTTCAAGATGGCTGAATCCAAGATGGCTGAATTGTTTGGCCCATAACTTCTGACTGGGTGGATGGATTTTTTCCAACATTTCTTTTAGCTTTGTTTTCTCAATAGTACTTTGTTTCATCTCTGCCCCAAAAGGCAAGCCCGCTTCCAGCATTTTCTGTGAGAATGCAATCTAGTTTCTTTTGAACTCTTAGTTCTTATTTTTTGTTGACTGTAGAATACTCTCTTAAAGAGTAGAGGACTTATTAAATAATCTTACTACTTTGTACTGGATTCTTGTAACCCTGCTATTGCTACGTTAATAAACCGAAGACCAGTGTGGTCGATGTGCAAACTTGAACCATATGGTGTGCTATTTTTTGGATCTCTCTTCTAAAAAGACTCTTTAAAAATTGGTCATACAAACCGTGGAGGGGGACAACTGCTTCACAGAGACAGAGGACTGTAAGTATCAGAGAACAGGACACGGTGTTCTTGGTGAGTAGAGCTATTTTTTATTCGCTGGATAGGGGAAGATTTGTTCTGCTCGCAGAGATTTACTGGTTTAGTCAAAGGCAAATATCAATATAGTTAAGTTTAATTTGTCTACTTTAGACACTGGTGTTTCAAGGCAAGAATTTTTTCATTGGAATTGAAGACTTACTAACACAAAGGTCTGGACTGGTATCAAGTGAATCAAGGATTCAAGTATCAAGTGAATCAAGGTTTCAAGTATCAAGTGAATCAAGGTTTCAAGTGAATCAAGTGAATCAAGGTTTCAAGTGTCAAGTGAATCAAGGTTTCAAGTGAATCAAGGTTTCAAGTGAATCAAGGTTTCAAGTATCAAGCAATTCAAGGCAGTTTTGAGTTCAAGGATCAAGCAACTGGCACCTAAGGGTGAAGGGTATTCCTGAGACAAAGGTATTGCTATCAAGGCAAAAAAGAGACAAGAGCAACTACCTTTTCAGACGACTCCCGACCCAGTTTGTTTGTATCACTCAGGCACAGCTCAAACTATATCACGGAACTGTATCACGACTAGGGGTGGGCATAGATTATTTTTTTTAATCTAGATTAATCTCACTGTAATTATGAAATTAATCTAGATTAATCTAGATTAATCTATATCAAAATGGCTCATTCAGAATAGGCACGCTAGCGAAATAATGCCAAAAAACCCTTGAGGTTTCTTAAGACAGATGGCGCATTAGACCACAGCTCATCTTTTTTTTTTCCAAAATCCATCTCATCTTCAAAAATTGATCATGTTGATACTTGGTGATGAAAAAAATCACTGCAATATGTGTAAAGTGTGTCCAATATGTTAGGAAGCATTTAAAGTTATAAGATACTGAAATTTGTAAATGAACAGCGCTATAAGTTGTAGAGGCAAATACAGATAAATCTATCATTTAAGCTATTTAAACAAAATTACCTCAACAATTCAGCATTTCTAATAGAGAGAGAGAGAGAGAGAGAGAGAGAGAGAGAGAGAGAGAGAGAGAATCTGCCACTGACTGTTAAAAAGAGCAGCGGCTCCTTTAAGAGAGGGAGGAGCTCTGCGCACAGTAGTTCTAGGCACAGCAGCCCTCAGCAGAGCCAGGCTGGATATCTACTAGAACCTACAGCACTGGCACACGGCGATTTGGCCTAAACCTGACAGCTGTTCTCAGAATGCCAGAGGAGTTACAAATCGAAATTAATTCAGTTTGAAAAAGAAAAAAAAAGAAAAAACCCAAGCGCGGTAACCGCGAGGTTTATTAGGCTACCGTCTGACATGAGAATATCTCACTGAGTCGCAAATGTGCGCGATTGCAACACAAAGATTCAGCGACAGTAGAAATTGACAGTTTCAGTTTGGCAATCTTCAAAATGCATATCACACGGAATCTTTTGCAATTGTTGCGCAGGCAAGATTTATGGAAGATGTTTATGTGTTCCATCCAATGCGTGAGGAACTGTAGGTTATGTCGGGACTCACACACAAGTCTCTATGCTTCACCTCAAACAATAACGTCTCTTTAGTCTACCACTTATGAAAAATCACTCAAACAACACCTATGGCAGAGGGATAAATGTTTTCAGCATGCAAACACTTCATATTTAGTAGGTCTGCTGAAGCAACAGGTGGAGAGGATAAGTGACTGGAGTGCAGTCTGAAAGCGTCTGTCAATTAAAGGCTTTGGTGACGTGCATACCCAAACTCCAAACCTATATTTTGAGAATAGATTAACGTGCGATATTTTCTTTATCGCGCGACAAGAGTCTCACATTATCGCAGCACGTTAACGCCGATAACGGCCCACCACTAATCACGACACTGTATCACGACCCAAGGCCAGGGCATCGCTTTGTGCGTAAGTCTTCATACCACTGAATTAGCTGCCACCAATAAAGATACCAGTGTTTTACGAGTGGACATTTAGTATACTAGTCTACAGACAAAAGCAGGAAATCATAATCTCTGTGAGTGGAGTGTTCTTTTCCTGTCTAGCGAGGCGAATAGCTCCGCGGAACCCAAGATATTAACAAGGGTGACAAACACAGAGAGGAAACTAACTTTCTCTGGTTTCGTAAAGCAGAAAATCCTGTATCCACTTATAAATACAAAAGAAATATAGAAAATAGACACCTGTGGGTCACTATGATCCAGATAACACAGATAAGACAAAGAGGAGCTGATCTCAAGGAGTGATTGAATTGGTTCCTCTTGCTTCAGAGCATCTGAACGGGGTAAGTGAAAAAGGCTATTTTAAATAATTCTAAGACTCATAAGTATTAAGTCTGTCTTATGTTGAGAACTGGTCAATAGGAATCACTCACAAGAAAAATAACCGTAAGGTGTAAGAACTGAATAGTTAATACAACTCAGAGTAATAAGGTGTATAACTGTTCAAAATAACACAGTATTGCCAAGATTGAGAAAAAAACCGCTGTGTTATTAGTGTTAAATAATACAGCAATAGGTAGTAGAACTATATAACCATTGAGATAACCTGTAGAATATAAGTTGCGTCACGGTTGTAAAGTTGTGCTATTGTGCTGTTATTATAAATAATTAATTGAATATTATTGTTATTGCAACAATTAAACTAGTAAGATAGTACAGTGATAATTGTATAATAATATACCTTAACCACTTAACAACTGTCAAAACCTGCTAGCGGTTTGAGATTCCATAAAACTTCATCATTGTAGAAATCTACAACTAAGTGGTGTATGCTGTTATATTGTACAGTAGTGTTACATAATTATGTTATTATTATTATTGGAATAAACATACCGGTAAAAGATCGCACTAATAATAACAATATTAACACTAAGAATAATAACAATATTATTTAGTTAACAAGTTAGTGTGGGCATTCTTCGACTCTTTCTTTTCTTTCTATTTTTCCTCTTTTCTCACAGTAACCATGACTGTAACCAATGACATGTGACCAATTGAGCAAAATGTGTAGGTTGTAGAATGTGTAGGGACAGGCTCATGGCTGCTTTGCTGTGTTTTTATTTTTCATTTAGATTACAATTTCTCTCTCTCTCTCTCTCTCTCTGGCCTACTGTCTCTCCATCTCGGTCTGTCTATCTCTCTGCATACACAGACACACTGATGATATGGACTGGTTAATTACATACACATAATCTTCCACACTGATAAAGGTTTGTGGGTGCGATGGATTGTTATCTGGGTGACCCTTGCCTATGGCGTTTTGCCTCCGAGCTGGCTGGCATTGTGGTCCGGAGGGGGGCCGGCCACCCATGGGGGGTCACGGTCCATGGTGCTCATTGGCTGTGCTTTGCTAGCATTAATTAACCCGCTTCACGGGTTAAACAGGGGGAGACGTAGGAATATAGAATATATACTAGCAAGACCATTAGCTTGTGTGCTCTTATCCGGAGACCTAAGAACATTCCTCTTTTGATACAAACAGAACACAGAGGCTGCAGAGTACGTTCAGACACACTAAGCCATTGTTAAGGTATGTTACAAATGTATCATGAAAGTCTCTGAAGGTACTCTGTAGCTTCTGTCAGGATCACCCGATCAGGACAGTCAATCAAAACTGACAAGACAAGTTCAATAAAACTACCTTACAGACACTTGGGAGGGCAGAAATGAGCCTTTCTCCGATGATATGACCGATTAAGCTGTATCGTTGTAATGACCTGAGTATCCTCAGTAAACTCTGAACATGATTGACAAATCTCTGCCTGTGTCTATCATCCACCTGTGAACACAATTCTTACATACCCGACCGACACGGATTTCCATCATACTTGCTGTGCCTGTTTAGTAGCAAGGTAGCACCCCAGAACTGCATTTGTGTGAATCTGACACCACACTAGCAAAGGTTTACATATGAGGGTAGGACACTATCTTCTTGGATGCGGTGCATCTCTACTATGTAGTAAGTATACTGTATTAATATCTGTCATCTCATGAATGCCACTGATTAATCAGGACATGATTTTGTATGTCCTTTTGAGGACTTATTTACATATCATACACATTAGGCTTTATAAAAGTTACTGAACACTGTAGGTGAGGGTGAAGGGTTTTTCTTATACTTCAGACATGGATGTCGATGCGTGATGTGACACTCTGATGAAGACGGAAGCTATAACGTCGAAACGTGTCAGGTAAAAGATAAAACTTTTAACTTACATGTCTGAAGTATAAGAAAAATCCAAGTTTTACTATAACACTTAGACATAATGAATATCATACATCTATTGTAGGTGATGGGTCACACATATTTGTGTCAAAATTCGATCGACGCCATTTAACATTTACAAACCCCAACTCCGGTGAAGTTGGGACGTTTGGTAAACTGTGAATAAAATAAAAATGCTATCATTTTCAAAACATTCAATCCATTTATTAGATGGGGAATTATAGTGATGAATAGTGAATATTGTTTTGGGGAATATATGTACTCATTTCTAATTTCATAACTGCAACAAGTCTCAAATAATTTGGGACGGGGATCAATGAATTGTAATAAACATCCAAATTAGATATAACAACAAAGAAGAGCATTTCTAAATGAATTGTACTGATGGACAATATGAGTGTCCAGGTATAAGACCATCACAGAGAGGCCGAGTCACTCAGAATTAAAGATGCAGAGGAAATAATTACCATAGTTATTACATACATTTTTAAATTTTCTTTGATTTACCATGATTGAGTGTATATAAGACACATTTTTGTCATTAAAATCATTGTATAGGTTCATGACATCATGAAATATATATTGGCTGTAGTCTCACTCTAGCAATCCGAGAATTGCAGCTATTGAAAATTGACCATATTAAGAATACTTCATGTGTGCAAATGATAGCAGGGTTTAAAATTCTCCTATGCATCCGAGCTCACTTGAAATAGACCCAGAAGACATGGGCAACTGTCCTTTGCTTACAGAAGTCAGCAGAAGTTGCAGAAGTCAATTCTTTCTGAGTCTTTACCACATCCTGTGCTACAGTGAAAATGGACCATCCAACTTGTGTTAGTGCTAACTTCAAAAGTCAGCCTCCATGATGGCATAGGGGTGCAGTAGTGCATTGGTTAGGCTGTTCTCACTCATCTGTAGAGTTAAATACAATGCTGAATGGTATATATGGGTTTTAAACAGCATGAAAAGCCACTCATGCATTATATTTTGAAGGGAGATCTTCAATTACTGCCACATAGTAAGGACAAATTGCATTCTCTACTATGTTTTAACAGTCTAACTCCATTGTAAGGACCAGCAGGTGATCCCTGAGGAAGGTCAGTAGACCGATAGCTTGGCCTATTAAAAATAACACAAAGGGGATTTAAGTGTGCCGACATTTTTCTTTCAATTTTACAAGGACCAGCAGGTGATAAAATGGCTGGCTTTTGGTCAAGACCTGTCACATGGTAAGCACTACAGACAGGAAAATATTGCAGAACATGACGAGGAATACATCTATCATTTAAGCTGGTGAAATCATGTCCAAGATAGGAATTAACACTGTCTTTTATATAAAATCATCTCATTGGTTAATGTGTTTAACTGTTAAGTGTTGTCTTTTGTTTTGTTTTTAGTCTTCCTCGACATTTGCTGCCTTTTATTGTCCCCGTCCCAACTCTTTTGAGACGTGTTGTTTTTACATATTCATGAATATCCCCCAAAACAATAATTTTTGTCATTTTTGATGGCTGATATGTTTTCTTTGTGCCATTCTCCATCTAATGTAAGAATCAGACGTTTTGAAAATGGCAGTATTTTGTTATTATTCACAATTAACCTTGTGTCCCAACTTCTATGGAGTTGGGGTTTGTACATAACATTTAAAAGTGTGAGTGAACCTTCAAGATGCCGGGGCAGCCAAACTGGACTGAGACAGTGCAAGTCCTGCTATTCTATTCTCAGCAAGTCTTATTTCGGTAGAAAAAAATGACAGATAAACCGTACAGTACATATTAATGGTGAGCTGCTACTCTCAGACTGGTAAGGTAAGTGATGATACTGATTTCTTGACATTCAACACATACTGTATGTAGAAGGGGTAAACAGGGTGACCAAACACAAATTCTAAAAAAGTTAATCCATAGAATTAATTCCAGCAAGGGTTTCTGTCATAGGTTGACATACCGTAGACGTACTGTATATGGATTGATTTAGATCAGGGATTCTTAACCATAGGGCCGCGAACCAAAGTTGGGCAGCGCTCACAACCTCCAGGGCTGCAGACAACTTTGTTTCGCACCAGTGGGCCGCGAGGCCAGTGGGACCGCTGGTTATCAAAATACTAGTGTAGCTAGTTTCCCTCAAACGCAACTCTGTCATAATGCAATGACCACACCCCACATTTTTTTTGTTGGGTAGAGATTCATTCAGAACAAGACAGTAACACAGCCTGTGATGGTAACACACTTCGCAGTGGGCTATTTGGAAAAAGAGAAATTACCAACCGGTTCCAGTTCCCAGCTGATTTGGCGACGTATTCTGTGTCCTAATATCCTCACGTTTTAGTGTTAGAGTTAAATTCTAGTTACTGAATCTTTATCCCTTGTAGAGCTGGGCGGTGTACGGTTTAAAAACCGTGATCTCGGTTTACACTACACAAGGTTCTCTTTTTGATGAGAGACGGTTTTGTTGTTGTTGTTTATAGCCTACTATGTGTGCTTGAGCTTCATACTCCGTGTCACACTTCCAAAGATTCTTCTAATTCATAAGTCTCTGACACTTCATTTCAACTCTGCTAAGTCCACTGTTGTTGCTGTTCTACTAGGGAATGTCACCACAATGTAAGATGTTGATTGAACTAATAAAATAATTGGTTACGCGCTAGAGGCTAGTGAGAGTGAAACATGATGAACACACATGGCATGGATGAATCATGACAAACATTTCAATTCATTTAGCCTACCTTTGATCTCGCAAAGTTAAATAAAAGGCAATTCTATGTGGTGCTATGTTAACAGGCTACAACAGTTATCTGATTCTTAACTGTATTTAATTACCATCCCAACTGTTGTGCGTGCTGCTGTTGAGACTGCTTATAAGCTAAAGTAGCCTAGCTTTCAAATGCAATGGGCAGACAAGATACATTGCTACATTGCTATATTTGTTTGAAATGATTTGGGGGCAAAATAGGTGCGAAACACATCGCAATATGACACAAACTACCGGATAAAATACCTTCTACGTTGGATTTGGACTTTAATTCAAAGACAATATGCACACAATGTCAAGTAAATCCGTTTGTTTTCTGTGCCTGTCTTCAGTCTGTTTCGTTTCTGTCCCACTGTTGTTTACTCGCTAGTCCAGCAGCAGCGCAACACGCCGGATGTGTTGCCAGGTGTAGAACGACAAATAAGCAATTAGTGTTGCCAGGTGTAGAACGATATAAGCTGTTTTGGGCTGTCTTTCTTGGATAGGGAAATATAAACTATAAATTATAGAAAATATTATTGAAATGAAAAAATGATAAAATATAAATGGAGATTAATTTAAATTCATGATTTTATCTCATTTTAACATTTAATTTCAGATCTTTTCCTCAGAAAGATTAAGATTTGGGGGGAAATCGTCGCATATCAAAAAACCGTGCAGAAAACCGTGATATCAATTTTCATCAAGAAAACCGTGATGCTAATTTTTTCCAAAACCGCCCAGCCCTAATCCCTTGTATTTGTCCAAGTGTCCCCAACAAGACAGTCCTTTCACGAATTTTGCTTGATACTGGAAAGTTTTCCGTCCGGCTGTGGAATTTCTGTTCTTCCCACGTCGCGTTTCCATAGAAAACCGCCTTGAATGTATGATCAGCAGATTCATTACAAAGCACAAGTCAAGACCTGTCACGCAAACCTTGAGCTGTCAGAGAGGCATTCAGATGTATGGATGACTCTGGCTTGCTAAACTGTGAGTGGATTTGATGAGTGAGATTAAATGATATTAACATTAACATTAACCGATTGACGCCTAAAGCACCTGCAAAAAAGGGTGCTGAATGCCTGAGCCCATTTTAAGAGAAGCTGACCTCAGCCTACAAAAACCTAAATATCTTAGCTTCTGAAGCACATAAAAATATGCACTAAGTTGCATTTAAACGCCAAGACCCTCATCTTTCATTAGAATGTGTTTATTTAATATCTCTGTTTGTTTGAGATGAATAGAGTTGTCTCAACTCTCATGAGCCTGAATGATGCGTAATGCAGCTCCAGGCGCCAGGGCCAATGTTGCGCAACGCAACATCAGGCATCAATGGATTAATTAATATGGGGCTACCCCCTGTGGAAAAATGCTTCAGTAATAGCCTGATTTAATATACTTTATTTATTTACAATTGATGTCATAATATATTAGCCTATATTATATTATCAAGATATACTATACTATACTATACTATACTATACTATACTATAATATAATACAATATGGCCCTGCTGTGGTCAACCGATAGGGCACTCTCCTGCCATGCGGCTGACCCGGGTTCGATTCCCGGCCAGGGTCCTTTGCCAACCCCTTCCTGTCTCTCTCCAAATTCGCTTCCTGTCCACCTCACACACTGTCCTATCAAATGAATATATTGTGGAAGTTGCCTTAGGGCGAAGAAACGAGCCGTACAACTTCTCACATTAAAGTGTACCTCCGGGATTTTGGACACCAGACCTCATCTCCGAGTCAGCCAGGGTGTAAACAATGTGTCCAGAACGTTTTTTTCACATTCCATGCAGTCCTTGTGAATTCTCATATCCATGTTGCTAAGCTAGCGCAAGTGAACGGAGATGGTAGTAGCCTGCCCCCAAAAATAGTCTTATCCCGTTTAAACAACATTCAAAACAAAACCGTTATTATACCATACTGCAAGTGTAAATGTTTGTCTTAGTAGAATGAAGTTTGAAATTAAACCAACCTTGCACTGCGTGGATTTTGCCATGTTGAGAGACTATTTTCTCGGGGTCGGCGGAATTTTACTTTGCTCTCTTCAGTTGTGATGTAGCCCACCCACCCACTGCAGGGACCCGCAAGAGACATTGCAAATCAAGGCTAGTTCTACAACTGCTTTCGGATCGAATAGTGGATTAAAACCCAACGACATCGCACCATGGTACATCAGTGTGTATATACATATATACTGCAATAATAAAGCCCACAGATGGGTATCGGCAAGTTTCCATTGGTTTCCGTGAAAGATGTTGAAAGAACCAAACTCTGGCTCCTGGCTGCAGGGCTACATTAACACACCGATGGAGACGCTCCGTAAGCTACCCCGGTGCTTTGCAGTGACCATTTCAGTCCCGACGACTTCACAAAGTCCTTCTCGAAGTCTAATACCTACACGGAAAACTCTAAAAGTGTCCGCGGTGCCAACCGCATTTCCAGATCTACATTTTGTGGCGCGCACGAACAGTCTCCGAAGAACAGGTTTGCTATGCTTTCTGCTTCTATGATGGTAGCCCAGTGGTATAATGGCTTCGCCTACGTTAGCCAAAACTTGGGCTAGAAGTTACCCTTTTGGATTGGCATGTTGTAACGCTTTACTGTTATTTTGTGTAATTGCTGTGACAAATGGCATTAGACATGACTTGCCGTATTCCTATGGATTCATATACGCAACGCTATGTGATCTGGCTTGACATTGTGGAATATGTCACTCATAACTCTAGTTGTTATTACAGGGAATGTGTTTTGTGACGAGATGGAATGGAAGGATGAAAGGGATTTAGAAGAGATGGGTGCCATGTTCTGTTCGCCAACATCTAATGCTCTGTAGACACACGGGTCATCTAGTAACAACTAAACATTGTCATGGCATAGATCAATGTTACGAAAGGTTGACAAAGTCGGACAGAAAGCATTACCCTTGGTGTTTGCGAGCGAGGTCAGGGAGAGGGGAATAGCGTTCACTTTTGCAAACTTTTTGGATTTGCATGTTGTACTGCTTTACTGTTATTTTGTGTAATTGCTATAACAAATGGCATTAGAATTGCCGTATGGACTCATACGTTACGCAACGCTATGATCTGGCTTGACATTGTGAAATATGTCACTCGTAGCTCTAGTTATTATTACATGGAATGTTTTTTTGAGACGAGATGGAATGGGAGGATGAAAGGGAGAAGAGTGTGCGTTCTGTTCGCCAACATGCTGTGTAGACACACAGGGTCATCTAGTAACAACCAAACATTGTTATGGCATATATTTCAATGTTACGAAAGGTTTACAAAGTCGGACAGAAAGCATTACTCTTGATGTTTGCGAGCGAGGTCAGGGAGAGGGGGAAAACCCGTTCAGTTTTACAAACTTCAAAGATGTTGGAGTTCGCTCTATGGAAAAGTTATGGATGTGTCAAACGAAGCTAGGATTTGTACTAGGAATATCACTCCGCGGCTGTCAAGCTTTCAAACCGGAACACAAATTGCTGAGGGTGATCAAACATGATTGCAATGCTGGTTTAATTTCAAACTTCATTCTACTAAGACAAACATTTACACTTGCAGTATGGTATAATAACGGTTTTGTTTTGAATGTTGTTTAAACGGGATAAGACTATTTTTGGGGGCAGGCTACTACCATCTCCGTTCACTTGCGCTAGCTTAGCAACATGGATATGAGAATTCACAAGGACTGCATGGAATGTGAAAAAAACGTTCTGGACACATTGTTTACACCCTGGCTGACTCGGAAATGAGGTCTGGTGTCCAAAATCCCGGAGGTACACTTTAAGACACTGTGAGTCGCGTTTATTAAGTTATAGTAACTGACTAAAAACATGGCGCCGCGCATGACAGAAAAGCCGGCAACATAAAACGTCATCGGAACTCTTAAAGGCACCGCGACTATAAAGTGAACAGAACAGTGGAGATGACGAACAGCATAACATATAACCGAATACACAAATGATTAAGTGAATTATGTCAGTTGAGAAAGCACTACACATGCCCCCCCAGAATTCACATTAAGAGAGAACCTGAAAAAAAAGAATAACAAGTTAGTTCATCAACGGCGTGGGGGGCGAATCAAACGCCCAGTGCGGCTCCGCTGAATGAGAGAAGGCGGAACTGCCCCCTCTGTGTCTGTCAGTAGGCCACCCCTGCGGCACGGCCGAGGGGCAGGAGGGATGGGAAGAGGGGGCCTAGTCGGAGGCCGTCCCCGTCTCGGGGGTTGCGCCAACTCGACAGGCCTGGCCAGATCTAGGTGAGCTGGTTTAAGGCGGTCCACAGATACACATTCATGCCTGCCTCCAATGTCTACCACAAAGTGCTTGTCCCCCGCTTCCACAACGCGGAAAGGGCCCTCGTAAGGCGGACGGAGAGGTCCGCGGTGGCTATCCACTCGTATAAAAACATAGCCAGCAGACTGAAGGCCACTGGGGACGTGAGAGTTCGGTAAACAGTGGTGGGAGGTAGGAAGTGGAGCAAACAACCTGGCATTGTCCAACAGGGTGGAGCGCTGGAGTGTGGCCGACCAAGGGCTCGTGGTGTTGGGGACAAACTCCCCGGGGACCCGTAGTGGCTGGCCATAGACCAGTTCCGCGGAGGAGGCCTGGAGGTCTTCCTTAGGTGCAGTCCTGATGCCCAGCATGACCCATGGGAGCCTGTCAGCCCAGGAACAGTCCTTCAGGCCAGAACGCAGAGAGGCTTTCAGTGACCTATGAAAACGTTCACAGAGGCCATTACTCTGGGGATGGTAGGCCGTAGTGCGGTGGAGTTTAACCCCCAAGCTCCCTGCGACAGTGTTCCAAAGCTCAGAGGTAAACTGAGCGCCTCGGTCTGAGGAAATGTCCGATGGGGTGCCAAAACGTGACACCCAGGTGCCAATAAATGCCCGTGCCACATCAGCTGCTGTTGTTGATGACAGTGGAACAGCCTCAGCCCACCTCGTCGTCCTGTCGACCATAGTGAGCACGTGAGTGTAACCGTGCGAGGGTGGAAGTGGGCCAACTAGGTCGATGTTGACGTGGTCGAAACGTCGTTCTGGCACCTGAAACTGTTCCAGTGGCGCTTTGGTGTGGCGGTGTACTTTGCCACGCTGGCACCCCATACAGGTGCGCGCCCAGCCCCTCACGTCCTTTTTCAGTCTGCGCCACACGAACTTGGCTGACACCAACTTGACCGAGGCCTTGGTTCCTGGGTGTGAGAGGCCATGGATGGCGTCAAAAACAGGCTGCTTCCACTTCGCAGGTACCACAGGCCTAGGAGAGCCCAAGGAGATGTCACAGAGCAGAGTAGTGCCAGCCTCGTCGAATGTCACATCCTGTAGCTGTAGTCCAGTAGCAGATGAGCGAAGAGCCTGCACTCCCGGGTCCGCGGCCTGCTCTGCTGCCATGCCGCTGTAGTCCAGGCCGAGGTGGACCGCCGCCGCAAGAGCACGGGAGAGGCAGTCAGCGACAGGGTTGTGCTTGCCAGAGAGGTGTATAATGTCCGTAGTGAACTCGGAAATGTAAGTGAGCTGGCGCTGTTGTCTACCAGACCATGGCTGAGTGACTTTGGACATGGCAAAAGTCAGCGGCTTGTGGTCCACAAAGACAGTGAACTGGCGTCCCTCCAGCAGTGAACGAAAGTGTCGGATGGCCAGGTAAACACCCAGTAGCTCTCGGTCGAAGGTGCTATACTTCCGTTCACTGGGACGCAACTGCCTGCTGAAAAAGGCGAGAGGCTGCCAAGCGTCACCCACCCATTGCTCGAAGACCGCACCGACCGCGTAGTCTGAGGCGTCCGTGGTCAGTGCAATCGGGACGGAGGAGGCGGGATGGGCCAACATGGCGGCCTTAGCCAGGGCTGTTTTGGCGTCCGCAAAAGCCTTGTCTCTCTCCGGGCTCCAGTCCACAGTGTGTTTAGGCTTGCCGCCTTTCAGAGCCTCATACAAGGGTCGCATGGTTTGGGCGGCCCTGGGGAGAAAACGGTGGTAAAAGTTCACCATGCCCAGGAACTCCTGTAAAGCTCTGATGGTTACTGGGCGTGGGAAAGCGGTGATGGCCTCCACTTTCGAGGGAAGAGGAACGATCCCGTCCTTCGTGACTCTGTGCCCCAGAAAGTCTATGGCGGACAGGCCGAACTCGCACTTGGCCGGATTGATGATAAGCCCATGCTCGGTAAGCCGCTCAAACAGAGTGCGAAGGTGCGAAAGGTGCTCTGAAGGTGATGTGCTGGCCACCAGGATGTCGTCAAGGTACACAAACACAAAGGGCAGATCCCGTAACACAGAGTCCATGAGCCGTTGGAAAGTTTGAGCAGCGTTCTTGAGCCCGAATGGTGTGCGCAGGAATTCAAACAAACCAAATGGCGTGATCACAGCTGTCTTTGGGATGTCGAGATGGTGTACGGGCACCTGATGGTATCCTCTGATCAAGTCCACTTTGGAAAAAATGAGCTTGCCAGCCAGGTGTGCTGAAAAATCTTGGATGTGGGGCACTGGGTAGCGGTCGGGCGTTGTGGCGTCGTTGAGCCGTCGGTAGTCCCCGCAAGGACGCCAGCCCCCTCCAGGTTTGGGGACTAGGTGCAGGGGGGAGGCCCAAGGACTGTTGGAGCGTCGCACAATCCCCAGGCGCTCCATGGACTCGAACTCCGTCTTGGCCACGGCAAGCTTGTTCGGCTCTAGGCGTCGAGCGCGGGCGTATACAGGCGGGCCAGTAGTGTCGATGTGGTGCTCGACACCGTGCTTGACCGTGGAAGAGGAGAAGGTGGGCTGAGTGAGTGCAGGGAACTTGGCGAGCAGGCGTTGGAAACTGTCGGTGACAGAGAGCAGGCTGGAGAGGTGTACTGCGTCAGAGTCGCTGAGCGCGCAGGCATAAGAACAGAAAGTGACGGCGTCGATCAAGCGCTGATTTTTAACGTCCACTAACAGTCCATATGCGCACAAAAAATCTGAACCCAAGAGGGGAACAGCAACCTTGGCTGTCACAAAGTCCCAGCTAAAGCGTTGCCCTCCAAAACACAGTTCAACATGTCTAGTGCCGTACGTACGGATAGGGCTTCCATTGGCGGCTTCCATGGGGGGGCCGTGGGTGTCTGCCACCACGTCCACCTGTGAAGCAGGCAGTAGACTCCGCTGTGCCCCTGTGTCGCAGAGGAATCGCCGGCCGGAGATGGAGTCGTGGATGAAGAGCAGCCTGCCGGCATGGCCGACGCTCACGGCCACTAGTGAGCGCCGGCCTTGGCGTTTCCCGTTCCATTGAAGCTGCATGGAGAACGGCATTGCTTGGCCTTGGAGCCAAACCTGGCATGGTAGTAGCACAAACCAGAAGACTGCTGCCGACGCGGGGCCGCTGCTGCGATGAGCATGTGATCATCCTCCAGAACATCAGATACAGCACCAGCAGGGAGGAGAGCAGCTGCGCAGGGTTGTTGTTGAGCAGCCAGGAAACACTTGTCAGCCTCAGCAGCCAGTTCTCTGCAATCCGTGCTGGCAGTGTTGGCCAAAGCAGCTCTCACATGAGCAGGCAGCTGGCGCAGGAAAAGGTGGAGGAAAAGGAAATCTGGCTTGTTGTTGCCAAGCAGATCGAGCATTCGGTCCATTAGCTCTGAGGGCTTGCTATCGCCGAGCCCTTGAAGAGAGAAAAGCCTACTTGCCCTCTCAGTGTCAGACAGTTCGAAAGTTTTCAGCAACTTTTCCTTCAGAGTTTGATATTTCCTTGTCAGAGGAGGACGTTTAAGAAGGCTCACCACTCTCGACGCCGTAGAACTTCCGAGGGCAGACACCACGTAGTAGTATTGCGTTTCGTCGGCGGTTATCTGACGCAAGGCAAACTGTGCCTCAGTTTGAGCGAACCAGGCTGAAGGAGATGATTCCCAGAACTCGGGGAGCTTGAGAGACACAGCGTTGGCGGTCATGTCGATCTGGATACGTCCAGTAAGCAAACGTCGGGGGTCACCAGTGTGGAAGTTGCCTTAGGGCGAAGAAACGAGCCGTACAACTTCTCACATTAAGACTCTGTGAGTCGCGTTTATTAAGTTATTGTAACTGACTAAAAACATGGCGCCGCGCATGACAGAAAAGCCGGCAACATAAAACGTCATCGGAACTCTTAAAGGCACCGCGACTATAAAGTGAACAGAACAGTGGAGATGACGAACAGCATAACATATAACCGAATACACAAATGATTAAGTGAATTATGTCAGTTGAGAAAGCACTACAATATATATATATAAAATATAATACAATGTAATATACTGTAGCCTAATATAATGGCCCCGGGACACTGTCCACTGGGAAAAATGAGCCTCAATGTCAAAAAAGTGAAGAATCTTTGATTTAGATCAGATAAGGCAATGAAAACCCACTAATGTCGAAATTGGCAGTGTGAACTACGTACTTGGGAATGTTACAGTAAAGCACATGGTTCCAGGACTGGGCAAAGTAGACCACTCAAGTCATATGAAGCCATGTGAAAAAATATTGCCGTTAAACAATTTCATTTTAGTTTTGATATACTGTATACTGCATAATAAATATACTCTGTTTCAAACGTGCGCACCTACGTAAGGCAGCAGGTGGTATGTCCTGATGTGTGTGTGTGTGTGTGTGTGTGTGTGTGTGTGTGTGTGTGTGTGTGTGTGTGTGTGTGTGTCCGTGCGTACGTACGTGCGCGCGTGCGTGTTTGTGTGTGTGTTACAGTCAGGCAGCAGGTGGTGTGTCCTGGTGTGTTTGTGTGTGTGTGTGTGTGTGTGTGTGTGTGTGTGTGTGTGTGTGTGTGTGTGTGTGTGTGTGTGTGTGTGTGTGTGTGTGCGTGTGTGTGTATGTGTGTGTCTACAGTCTGGCAACAGGTGGTGAGTCCAGGTGAAGGTGTGTGTGGAGGAAGTAGAGGATCTTGGTCCAAGAGTCTTCCTGGGCGACTGCATGGGGTTTGGCCTGACCGCCCCACAGCATCAACACTGCAAAGACAATGTAACAAATGGATGAATGACTTTTATACGCTCAGACATCAGGTGGTACAACTACAGCTAATGCCCATACATTAATTAGTAATTGGTAATTAATGTACTGCATTGAATATGCTTCTTAGATAATCCACTAAAAACAAAAAAGGGGCAGTGCTAGATGCATGCATGTGACGTTGTGTGTTTGGCGCCATCTGCAGGCGAGGCAAAACACTGTGGGTGGACACACAGTGCGTTACAATATACGACCTTGCCTCCTCCACTTGTGCTTGTTTCCTCGTACCAGGAAGTACCAGGCCGGAATCGAACCCGTGTCGCCAGCGTAACAACCCAGTGCCCCACCCGTTAGGCTACGGCAGGGGCAGGGAATCAGTTACAATGAAAAGTGCCCATGTAAATGTAGCAATTGATATTATTATAAATGGAAAAGCTTGCCACCACAAATAAGAATGTGAAGTTCCGTATTGGTCTGAATACAGGTATAAGACGTGGTTTATGATATAAAAATAGTATTCTAAAAAGGGGGGTCATCTTATTTCCGCGCGCTAGACAAAATTAAAAAAAAACTTTTTTTTTAACTTAACCTGAATGCGGTCATTATGCTTCACATCAATGCCACAAAACTCAATAATGGATAGGTTAATAGATTGATTTTTCCATATCAAATTTGCAGATGCTTGTTTCGTGATGACTGTTGCACCGCACGTCTATCAACTGTCAATGTCAACGCGATGTGGTCGACAGTGCAAGGGGGGGAAATACATCAGTCAATCGCGGCTTATGTTGCTCTGCTTTTATTTGTGTTCGGTTTTACAGTCTCATCAGGAAAGCATTGGTTGTTCTCTCTGGTCACCTGACAACACCACTTGAAACTAAAGAAATGAAGGGTGATTTGACGAACAACCTGTAGCCCAAGTTTTGGATGCTGTCATCATCAGCCGATCAATCATCATCTGTGTGCACGAGAGAGCGGCATATTTGACAAGCATGCCTATTTGACGATATCCCTCAACAATGCAACAACATACACCGCATTTCACATTATTACGCAAATGACATTTTTTGCCGTTTTCCTAAATAATCAATAGAAATGACAGTCGTCATAATTTTCAAGTAATCGGCCATTAGAGTACAATTCAAAAGTTTTTGAATGAACCTTCCAATGATAACGGTATTTTTTTAAATAACAAAAAACTTAAAATGCCCAAAATGCTCTGTTCCAAATTATTACGCAAAACAGTTTTGTAGTGTTGTAATACAAATTTCTTTCTTTTTTTCCCATTTACATCAAAACAGTTGGCATTTGGTACCTTCTAAATTACATTTCGATGTTCAAAACTTGGTCATAAGCTGTAACTGGAATGCTGCGTTTAACATTGAAGTCAATGGCAGCTGAGAGCAAAGCATCAAGGATATCTAGGCTTCCATAACTCCCATGCAATGCCCTGCCATTGACTTCAATGTTAAACGCAGCATTCCAGTTACAGCTTATGACCAAGTATTGAACATTGAAATGTAATTTAGAAGGTACCAAATTCCAACTGTTTTGAGGTAAATGGGAAAAAAAGAAAGAAATTTGGATTACAACACTACAAAACTATTTTGCGTAATAATGTGGAACAGAGCATTTAAAGTTTTTTTTATTTAAAAAAATACTGTTATCATTGGAAGGTTCATTCAAAAACTTTTAAATTGTACTCTAATGGCTGATGACTTGAAAATTATGACGACTGTCATTTGTATTGATTATTTGGGGAAACAGCGAAAAATGTCATTTGCATAATAATGTGGAATGCGGTGTAAAATAATGGTTAGTGATTTTATATGAACAAGACAATCTCTTGCCCTAAGAGTTTTAGCCTTCGCACGAAATTAATGCCAAGCGGACTTCTAATGTCAACTTGGTGCTGAACGGCAGCGCATGGGTTTCAAATGCAATACGTCAATCTGCTTTCAGATCTGCGTTCGGTTTCTACAGTCCAACGAAAAACTTTGAATGCATAAAATGACCGGCGATTTGGCGAGACGGCTGCTGGTTAGGCTAGATATTGCTGTCAACTAAGCATTTTTCAAAATCTGTGCATTGCACAATAGGTAGCCTATCTCTAATGGACTGGTTGCCTGGCTGGCGCAGATGCTCTGAGTGTAGGCTAGTGCGTCTCACTTAGAACAGGCGTGTCCAGGCGGCTGTAGATGCCTACTGGCGCTTGACAGGTAAAGTGAGCAAAGAAAGGAAAAGGGTATGAGTAGCCATCTGTGGTCTTTTATCATGAAAATTTCATGAAAATGATATTGTGAAATTTGTTCTATGTAAAAAGCCTCAGATGTTCCAACAAATTAAAAACTGCATTTGAAAGAAGTTCCAATGTGAAACAAAATTTAGTCTTCAAAAAACTTTTTTCCCCAAAACATGAGCCTGAAAATGGGGGGTTGTCTTATATTCAGGATCGTCTTATACTCGGACCAATACGGTATGTGTGTAGGCACGAGTCCTTGTTTAACTGATGTTGTTGTAGGTTGTGTAGAGTGACAATTATAGTAACTACATGTATTTGTATTATTACCTGTTTTACCAGTTTCACAAGAACATTGTAACCTGTCACTTCAGGGGAAAATGGTAAATTCTTACATTCTAAAATGCTTGCATTCTGAAGTGCCCCTGCAAAACTCCCCAGGTAGCCCTGTTGCAGCAGATTGCCATAGCTTAGTTAACTAACACTTAGTTGGCAAAACCTTGTAAAACTAGTTAATTCAACTTTGCAGTACTCCAAATTTGCAGTACTCCGAATTTGGAGTACTACAATAGCAGTACTCAAAAACCTCAAGTTGAAAGTTGAAACTCATAACTTAAAAGGTACACTGTGCAGGAAATTGTCAAAAAAGGCACTGCAACTATGCTGCTCATTAAAACTGGGTTGCCTATTGCCAAATTTGATATTTTCATGAAAGTGTACTAAGTAATAAACTAATAATTTCTGGTATGGCCCAAGTACAGTCATTTTTTCAGCTAGAAATGACTACTTCTGGAAATTCAAAATGGCGGACCATGGAGAAGATCCCCTTTTCATGCATGAAAAGTGCCATTTTTCCAGTCATAATGAATACTTAGAATTAGATGGTGGTAAGTATTCATGAAAAAGGTAACATTAGTGAATGGGTAACATGAATTCTGGAAATAAACAACTACAAATCTTACACAGTGTACCTTTAAAAACTCTGCGCTGATAGTTGCCTTGAAAATTTGTGTTGAAGCCAACTTTTATTTCTTACAGTAGATTACTTGACTTTGAGTTCATTCTCGGAAGGCTTGAACTCGAGTCTGGAGCTACTTGACGTTATTCATTCTATGCACCCACTACAATTTGTATGCCATATCAACTCAATATCTCGATTAAAGATATCCAATGCAACTTTGACATAAACACACCGATGTAAACAACTTTATGGCGGCCTCTAGTGGTTCTGCCGAAAATGTGCATTCAACTAAATTAGACAGACATTGGCTTCGAGATTATGTGCGAATTAAATTTCTTCGTCTTCTGTAATTAGCCAGATTCCCTTCCTTGCATTCAGCTCTCTCCACTTCTAAGGGGCTTTATCAGCGATTCTCCCCCTTGCTTATGAGTTCGCTGCTTCGTCTATTCACTTCACACAACTGCAATCACGTTTGCACTTCCTTCAGATGGATACTATTATTTGATCCACTTGTTCCCGGCCGATATCCCCGTCTTTATTTCACATTTCCAGTAACTATATAGTACCTGTACATTAGGAGAACGAGGACACAAAAGGCTATTGCTTATTTTGTTGTAATAATAAATATTTGATTTCCAAGTCGAGGTGACGTTTTTATCTTGTGTGGTGTTGAAAGTGAAAGTGGACACCCATAAGCCGGCTTGAGATCACGTTTTGTTTCCTCTTGATCGACAACAACATTTTTAGCCTCGCTCGACTGATTGTGTCCTTTGACATCAAGTAAAATGTGCGCCATCAGATTTCAACTCGTATACATTTGTGTAGCTTTGTAAACTAAAACGAGGTGGCGTGGACTTTGAGAATGCTAATGCATATATCCCAGTGCAGTGAATGAGTGATAAAATCCACATATTTGCTCTTTTGGCGTTCGTCTCTGTCCGTTTTGAAGCCCTTTCCCAATGTTCACATAAGCGATTTATTTGCCTGTCCAAACCTTTCATCTCAATTAGCTCGTGATTTATTTGCAGTCCCATTCGTTGCTTTCGCTGCATGCCAGCGTGATATTTTACAATCAGCTAGCCAGTAGCCAGCTTTCAGCGAGCTGCTGCTGCTTAGTTAGCAAACGAAGGGGATGAATGGGTCTCTCATTCGTTCCACTCATACACCATAGAAATCTAGACGCCCCTAGCGGCCACAAATTCCACAACAACAAAGGGCGCGGCGCCTCCAGGCAAAACTGCAAGTGCTGTTTCGGAGCAGAACCACCAGATGGTGATGGAAATATTCCCATTTTCGCCATAACGGGTCAGTCAAGCAAAACCTTGAGTTCCAAGCCATTTCATGACTATGAAAAAGTTGCATAGTGTTTCTTTAAGATAAGCTTTTTATTGGCATTGGCAATTTCACATTTGGGTGGCTCAAAAATCCCAGTAAGCTGAACAATGTCAAATTGTAGTTTTCACAGTGTACAGGTGGACAGGTACACCTTTAATAACTACTGAATGACTCATGTGTACCTAAGATTTGCTTGCTAATTAGAAGGTGTTATTACTCTAAAAAAAAACAAAAACCTAACTAACCCTTCTTGCATCTGCACTCGTTGTTCTGTATATTTCCTGTGCACTTTGTATCTGCTAGTGATGTTGGCTATGATTATGTCCTCTTTTGAAAGTCACTGTGGTTATAAAGCATCTGCCAAATGCAATGTAATGTAATATTGCTATATGAACTACTCTGTGTTTGTGTAAATATATCTGTGTAAACCCACTTTTGTGTTTGAACAATATGTGTTGGTTAATCCGTGGCACTGTGTGTGTGTGTGTGTGTGTGTGTGTGTGTGTGTGTGTGTGTGTGTGTGCGTGTGTACCTTTGAATTTCTGTTGCGTGATGAAGTTGCTGAAGCGGACATGTGGCGTGTATGGAGGCTCGATCAGGTGACCTGCGTCTGGATACGACAACACCGTCAGCAGGTGGCCATTACCAGCCAAGTCCATCATCTGCTGAATCTGGACACACACACACACACACACACACACACACACACACACACACACACACACACACACACACACACACACACACAGGCGGGCACGCACACACACACCACAACAAACTTAATTAGCATAGCTTTGGTATTCTTTGTGACTCAAAAACAGTGGTTTGTAGAGTGACAAAAGAATCAGTTACAGGAGAAGTTACAGAAGAAGCTACAACGCGTGTGTCAGTGCGTGTGTGTGTGTGAGTGTGTGTGTGTTTTGCAGCGTGTGTGTGTGTGTGTGTGTGTGTGTGTGTGTGTGTGTGTGTGTGTGTGTGTGTGTGTGTGTGTGTGTGTGTGTGTGAGTGTGTGTGTCACAGTCACAACATCAACCTGAAGATAGGCTCCACCATAGTGACCCCAAACAAAGTCGCCAAAAACCTTGGCGTCATGATTGATGATGAGCTGTCATGCTCCAACTACATCAACTCAGTCACCCGGGCCTGTTGATTCAAGATGTCCAACGTACAGAATATTAGACCTGTGCTGACACAATATTCTACACAACGACTGGTTCAGGCCACGGACCTGTCCTGCGTTGACTACTGCAACTCACTCATGACAGGTCTACCTGCTTGTGCGCTAAAACCTCTGCAGATGATCCAGAATGCGGCGGCACGCTTGATATTCAATCAACCCAAAAGGACCCATGTTACTCCTCTGTTTATTGAGTTGCACTGGCTACTGATTGCCGCCCCGATCAAGCACAAGGCATTGACCCTTGCCTACAAAATCATCGCAGGAACGGCCCCTGCTTATCTGAAGGACCTACTAACGCCTTATGTTACTGGAAGAGAACTGCCCTCATCCAGCACAAGCCGTCTGACTCCAGCGCCATCCAGTCGCTCTAGGTACTCCCAGTCAAGACTGTTCTCTGTTGTTGTACCCAAGTGGTGGAACGGTCTCCCAGAGGCAGCAAGACTAAGCACATCTCTTGCAGCCTTCAAGAAACAACTAAAGACATTCCTCTTTCGAGATAATCTACTAGACTAATTCTTGAGCTGGCCTAGCCCCAGGGCAGACTCTTGACATGATGTTTAATTTAGTTTAGTTTAGGTTGTGTGTGTGTGTGTATGTGTTTGTGGGTGTGTGTTGTGTGTGTACTCATTATTTTATTTTTTTTAAACTAACCCCTCTTTGCAACTGCACTTGTTGTTCTGTATATTTCCTGTGCACTTTGTATTGGCTTGTGATGTTGGCTTGATTATGTCCTCTTTTGAAAGTCGCTTTGGTTATAAAGCGTCTGCCAAATGCAATGTAATGTAATGTAATGTAATGCAACATGTCACTCACATCTTCAGTAGATTCCACAGTTGCCCAGTTCTGGTCGTCCTGCCCGATCACTATCAGTGTGGGACACTTTATCAAACCCACCTGCACAGGTGCACGCACACACACACACACACACACACACACACACACACACACACACACACACACACACACACACACACACACACACACACACACACACACACAGCAGGTTAGTGCAGGTTTACACACTGCACACAATATTGGGCAGCCTCAGAAATTTGTCTATTAGACTCACACACTCATATTCACAGACTGCAATGCACACACACACACACACACACACACACACACACACACACACACACACACACACACACACACACACACACACACTTACGTCGACTTTCATGTCCGGCTCAGTTGGGATTGGCAGAATGACATCTCTCCAGATCACATGATTATTCTCATCAATGCGGGCCTTTATCATCAGCCTGCAAATGCAAGCGCACACATACACACACACACACACACACACACACACACACACACACACATACACACACACGCACGCACGCACGCGCGCACGCACACACACACACACACACACATGCACACACACACACACATACGCACACACATTAGGAGTGCTTTAGAGATAGACGTTTAAAGAAGTCACACATGCTCACAACATTTAAGTCTTGAAAAACACTTGACAACAAACAAACACACACCAACAAACACACTCACCGCTGAAAGTATTTGAAGACTTCGAAGAGGGACTTGTTGATGGGGTGAACATGGCTTCCACTGATGCAAATACAACACCGGGGCTGGGACAGAGGGAGAACACAACATATGAATCACATTACATAAGAAGAGAGAATGTCCTTTTTTTAGTAGTTTACTTCCATAATTTATTTACACAAATGTTGCCATTTAAGCACTGTATTAGTATATTTTCACAGCCATCAATGTCTTCATTAATTATGACAAATTGCAGTGGAGTCAAAAGTAATTGTAAACTTCTGCAGCTTTCCTCTGCTCTCTTAGGAGCGGTTTCCACGTAGCAGGATATTCTTAAATGTGGATATTTTTTTCTGCTGGTTTTGGCCTCCCGTTTCCATGTACCAGATTTTAAAAATCTAGATATAAAAAAGCAGGCTTTAAAAATATCCTATTTAAAAAAAATATCCTAACAAATTTGTTACAATGGAGTATTTATTTTTATCCAAATGTTGCGTTTACACCTAAGCAGGAGAAAAAAATAGTAGGCTTTAAAAATAGCAGGATACGCGGAATCAGCACCTTAATATTCACACAATATTGAGTAGAATTAACTCTGAAAGCATTAAACTGACCAAAGAGCAAAATTAACACTTTTTTTGTTTTCTGAAATGGAGGTAGTTTAAACCCTTGCATGAGTTACATGAACCCTGATGTTTTACTGTGTAGTTAATGTAGTCGTAATGAAAGCGTTGGGTCAAACTGAGTAGAAAGGGCCCTGTCGTGGCCATCCGGTGGGGTACTCGCCTGCCACGCAGCTGACCCGGGTTCGATTCCCGGTCCGGGTCCTTTGCTGACCCCTCCCCATCTCTCTCTCCCACTCAATTCCTGTCCTACTCTTCCCTATCCTGTCCTAATAAAGTTGAACCCCTCCAAAAAAAAATATATCTAATTAAAAAAAGGAGTATAAAGGTAGTTGTAGCAAGCCAAACGATGGGGATGTAGACTACTGTTAAGGAAATTAAGTAGCCTCTTACTGCAGCTGGGGTCGCCGGCGACCCTATTCACTTGCTGAAAATGCTTAACTACATCATAGCAACATTGCTATGACATTACAGAGAGCCATAGTGCTGCGCTAAGGGGTTAAACTAATTAATTAATTAATGAGACCACGACAAGTTGATCTGAGTTTACAATTGGCTTTCTCGAAAGGAGAGAGTGAGAAGCCTGGAAAACATGTTCCTCGCTTGGCATCCTCGGTCTCTCTGGTCTCTCCTCCCACGAAAGCCCTTTCTTAATGGGCAGCACAGAAGACATAGAAAAAACACAGGGTTAACATTGTTTCTTATCAGAGGACCTTGAAAGTATCTTCCTAGTCACATAGTTATCCCTGGGGAATATTTGGAAAGGAATAGAGTAGAGTAGAATAGAGGAACAGTATATGAAACAAGTACAGAAGTGAACATAAAGCGAAGTCTTTGCTACAGATCATAATTATTTCTACACCTGAGCCTTTTTGGAGTAGGCTGCCATGGTGAGAGGGATGTGGGGATGTAGCCTACCTGAGCCTTTTTGGAGTAGGCTGCCATGGTGAGAGTGATGTGGGTCCCAAAAGACAGACCCAGCACTGCCACCCTATCAGCAGAAACCTGGGGATGCGACTGGACGATGTCATACGCTATCTGTAAGGTAAGGTAAGGTAACTTTATTTGTACCCGAAGGTAGATTTGGTTGCAGGTAAAAGTAGCAAAAGCTTTTTACACAGACAACACCGTACTGACACACAACAAAAACTTGCACAAACAGCACAATACTAATGACGGTGACAAAGGACAGTAACAAAACAACACAAGGACGACAAAAAGGAAACATGACAAGCAGAAAAGTGCTCCAAACAAGGATATAGAAGAAATAAAATACACAATAAATATATAAATAGACATATGAAAACAGAGAAAAAAACTTAAATGTAGGACTCATGTGCCATTCAGTGTTTTAATAGCAGAATGGATAAAACTGCAGCACCTATAACTCTTAGTTATTCTAAGTGTTATACAGTACTCTTAGGCAAACACACGCACACGCACATGCACACACACACACACACACACACACACACACACACACACACACACACACACACACGCACACGCACACACACACACACACACACACACACACACACAGCGCCACAGATTAACCAACGCATATTGTTCAAACACAAAAAAGGGTTTACACAGACACATTTACACAAACACAGAATAGTTGATATAGACATAACTCCTCCTAATTAACAAGCAAATTTTAGGTACACACTAGGGCTGTAACAATATTGTATCGAACTGAGAAATCATTCAGCACAGACTCACAATACTGTATCGATACACCCTTTCAAAGTTTGTTACCTTTCAGTCCTGAAAACAACCACATGACATGATGTGATAGTGCATCAAATCATTATCATTATTGTTTTTAAACTTTTTTTTATATAATTAGTAGCCCCACGTAACCTATTCTACTTATAAACTACCATAGTTTTCATGGATTTCAAAAATCGTGGGGTATATCTAATCATATGTCAAAAATCATGATATGAACCGATTGGTGTGTTGAGTGTATCGTTACAGCAGTTATTAAAGGTGTACCTGTCCACCTGTTGTACACTGTAAAAACTTGACATTGTTGAGCTTACTGGGATTTTTGAGGACCCCCCACCCGTGAAATTGCCAATGCCAACTTCCACTTTCTCAAGTTCAGTTTTTTAACTCACTTTTGTGGGTTTTTTTGAGAAACTGAGACTTAACTGAGATGTTGAGTTGATATGGTATACAAATTATAGTGGGTGCCTGGATAACGTCAAGTAGCTCCAGACTCGAGTTCAAGCCTTCTGAGAATGAACTCAAACTCAAGTAATCTACTGTAAGAAATAAAAGTTGGCCTTAACTCAAATTTTCAAGGCAACTATCAGCACAGAGTTTTTAAGTTATGAGTTTCAATTTTCAACTTGAGGTTTTGGAGTACTGCTATCACAAAGTTGAATGAACTAGTTTTACAAGGTTTTGCCAACTAAGTGTTAGTTAACTAAGTCATGGCAATCTGCTGCAACAGGGCTACCTGGGGAGTTTCGCAGGGGTGCTTCAGAATTAGAGTTCTCAACGGGCCTGAAAATGTCAACCCGACTTTTAAAGCCTGAGCCCGATGTTACCCGACACATCACTTGGAATTATCTAACCGAACCCGGCCCGAGGCCCGAAGTCGGGGGTCAAGTTATCCCACGTTATCCTATGGAGAATGACGGGTTGTGGTGGATCTTTAAGGGCACTGATGTGCAGTAAATTGCATAACCCACTTAAAAACCTAGTGAAAAGATATTTTCCACAATAGAAACATAATATGAAATGGGGAAACTTAGTTCTTGCTATTTAAGCAGAATCATCCACAGCGCGATTTCAATAACCGCCTCATGCTTCACGGCAACAACAATCTATCCACCTTTTGTTTTGACTTCTAAATGTAGGCTTACTACATTTCCATCCCGAGTATCTGATTAAATGTAGGCTACGTGAAGTTGCCCCTCCCTCCTTGTTTGTTCATATGCGCGGATGAGATGGAAAGCCTGGCTGTGCCAAACATTGTTTAAAAGTTTCATAAAATTTTGGTCGGCACACAAGGTTTTGGACATACTAATTTCTAGTGGCACCTGGGCTACGGTTGGTGCATTGATCAGCCATGTATAGCAAAAAAGACAGATAACCTAGGTGAGAGGATGAGATCTTCCTCGGCTGGCGAGCGCTCCGCATGTGTGCGCGCGCGTTTCCTTCCCTCCCAAGACCCGACAGTTGCTTACAAGTCAATTTGAGCACGAAAACAGCAAAGACAAGGTGATATTTTATTCAAACAGGGCCGACACGCTCCAAATAAAACATTGGCTGGGGGTATTTTCAACCAGACCGCAGCGCGAGCAGACAGTCAGTGTGAAAAGCCAAGTCTACCGGAAAAATCGCCGTGTTCGCTGCCACTCGCTTACCATCGGTGCACAAGCCATTTAAATAGTGAAGTGGCATATCGCAACAGCATAGGGGTGGGCGATATGGCAAAAATGTTGTATCACGATTTTTTAACATGAAATCACGATTTCGATATTTTATCACGATCTTCCATCCAAAAAAATTGAAACAACAAAAAAAAACTTTCATACTTGCAATTTGTAATTTGCAGTCAATAAAATGTTAACGCACTGATGATACTCTCATAAAGTGTACAATTGGAATACAATAATGTAAAGAATAAAGCGAAGACAACAAACACAAGTGAGAAAACGTCACTCTGATACTGATAATAAACATCCTCAGTGCAAGACGATCTATACGATTTCTCCACTTTGGCAGATTCGAGACGATATTTTACTCAATATCGCGATTCACGATATAATATCGTCATATCGCCCACCCCTACAACAGCACATGCGGATTAGCCAAATTATATGCAACAAAGTCGCCAACAAAGCGTGGATTTAACGTTTAATACGCATATGCCAACGTTGTGTGAATACGGGGAAAGGATAGCCTAATTGGAAAGCTGTCCTTTCCATATGTAGTAGAAGACCGCTTCGGTTTCGTTTCACCTCATGGGGAAAACATAATTTCCATGCACTGCATTTGCTGAGACTACTAAGCATAAAGTTAGCGATCAAACTAAAAATATTGGTTGTTGTCATTACAGCATTTAATAGGCTACTATGGCTGTTGTTTAAAATAGCCATTGGATTGCCAACCGTCCCTTGTATTAAGAAACAAAAGTATGGTTCCATGAGCTGACATGGGACTCAATATCGTTAAAATTGCATCTAAGAATTTTTTTCCCCGTTTTTATTCGTTTGCGTAATTGTAGCCAATGTAGTTTTTCTGTGCATTCCGGGACCTCTGTCCAACTCATCATCGCTGTGATGTCATGTTTGTTTTGCGTTCCGGTACCTTGTGATTTACAAATTATCACAATACGCGCAATGTTGCATGCAGCAGCCTGCCAGACCTTCGTTACGCAGGCCTACATATATTTAGATAGATAGGGCTAGCTTTACTGACCCATCAAGGGGAAATTCGCCATGATTCACGGTAAACAGCAGAACTGATTCATTTTTATTTTCACTGGGCGGAAAAGATTGAGCCTGCGGACCGAACCGACCCGAGCCATATGCTTATATTTTCGACCCGAACCCGGCCCGAACCCAAGGGGCCCGTCGGGTTTGTCGGGCTGACCCGACCCGTTGAGAACTCTGTTCAGAATGTAAGCATTTTAGAATGTAAGAATTCAGCATTTTCCCCTGAAGTGACAGGCTACAATGTTCTTATGAAACGTAAAACAGGTAAAAAAAAGCAAACAAGCAAAAAAAAAAAAAACATGGTAAAACAGGTAATAAAGCAAAGGTAAAATGTGGTAAAACGGGTAATGAGCATGCTGTATGGTTTCTGCTATATTCTCTGCATCCATGAACAATTCAGGACACCTTCATGAAACTTTTGACAACTTCTCCAAGACCTGCTTTCATTCAATCATTCAATCAATCAATCAACCAATCAATCAATCAATCAATCAGTCAATCCCATTTCAACCAATCACTGCCTGCTCACCTGAGTACTAAGGGCTGTCATGCCATGATTCAATTACTGCCTGCACCTGCCACATGCATGATCACTCTGGTCACATGGTTCATTTGCACCAGTATTTAAACCAGGACGCTCATGCTGTTCTTGTATATCCTTGCTTACAAAAGTTCTCTTGCTGTTGACAGCGTTGGCTTTTTACATGGCGGGCTAGCTGGCCTGCCTGCCTGCTTGCCTTGCCGGCCGGCTGGCTGTTGGGCCTGCTGGTAGTTGGGCCTACTGGCTGTCAGCGATGCTGTTAGCAATGCTTGTATAGATTGCCTGCATTGGCTGCCCCCAGAGTGGCAGACAATTGCCTTTCTGTCCCATTCACTTGGGGACCCATGATAATGACATTTTTAAATTTAAAGGGGTATGCCACTATTTTGAGGCTTAATACAGTTAAAATCGTTGGTCAGGGTTTATAAAGGTGGTAAAGTGTCTTATTTTTCATGTAAGCCAATGTCTTGCTTTAAGACAAGTTAAAAGAGGGAGCATGTCGCTAAGCTAGTGAAAGTCTTTCACTAGCTTAGCTACATACTCCCTCTTTTAACTTGTCTTAAAGCAAGACAACGCTTAACATGAAAAATAAGACACTTTACCACCTTTATAAACCCCGGCCAACGATTTTAACTGTATAAAACCCCAAAATAGTGGCATACCCCTTTAAGAAATTAATCACTTCGAAGATTTAGTTGATGCATCTTTGGAAAATTAGCTGAATAGATTCCCCAATTTGAACTGCGTAGTTGATGCTACCTTTTATGGTTAGTTGAATAATCAAACTCTTAGTTGGCAAAACATTGTAAAGTTAGTTTACTCAACTTAGTAATAGCAGTACTCCAAAACCTAAAGTTCCGAAACCTTGAAAATGTGAGATGAAACCAAATGTTATTTTTTACAGTGTACCTGATTTTGTTACTGTCTTGTCTTTTTTGTAATTATGCTATTTCTGGTGATCATGTGTCTTTTTGGGAACATTATTGTTTGCTATCATCTGACCCTATCTATACCCGACCCTTCCTTATCTGTAAGAAGAACTGTCACACATGGGCAGACACACATACACCTGACGTTTGAGGTCGAAACATTGTGTTGATGTTGAATACATCAATGAGCGGCAAGTGAGTGTGCTGATTTTTCCTTCTTCTTCTATGTACCTGCCTTACGCAATGGTACATGAAGGTTTTCTTTTCTTTTATACCAACACGTGCAGTAGAGGTGTGTATTATGCTAGTAATAAAACAGATATAACAAATAATAAACAAATACAACATTCTCTCTCTCTCTTGTTCTCTCACACACACACACACACACACACACACACACACACACACACACACACACACACACACACACACACACACACACACACACACACACACACACACACAGCAGATCAAGTGACTGGGTGAAAGGTAAACAGACAGGACTTTGCTCTCCAAGACATCAAAGGCACAAATATACACACATGCATGCACGCCATGCACACGCACACACACACACCTCGAAGTACTCAGTGTCCAGATTAGGTGTCCTCTCTTCTTCCGGATTGAGGTACTCGAGTGCCATGGTGAGGAAGCCGTGCGATGCCAACAGAGCTGCTCGGTACTCCACCAGCCCCCCTCCACCCCCCCACATGTCCAGCACTGCAGGGAAGGGCCCCGGACCTGCACACACACACACACACACACACACACACACGCACACACGCACACACACACACGCACACAGTATTGCATTTAAGCAAAATAAACTGCTTAAATGCCACACATCCACAATAATTGATACAAAAGGAAAGAACTGCCAAAGCAGAAAATAAATAGAAAATCAATGCCTTGACATTAAAGGGGCACAATGTAGGATGACGTAGTTTGCACGGTGTCCGTGGCATGCCTGTCTCAAAATCATGAAAGTCATGAAAAAATGCTGTTCAAATAAACTCGCTATGAGAATGTTTTTCATCATGGAATGCCAGCAGTGGATACAAATCTGAATATGGTATGTAAACTGATTTTTCGTATGAGAAGTGTTTCCCACAGCACTCGTAGCCGGTCGCTTTGCCAAAAGTTAGGCTACATTTGTGGTTCTCTGACAGCGGGACCATGAAAGTGGTTGCGAGAGTCATCGTTGACTTACTAATGACTCAAATAAGCATCGGCTAACTCGGGACAGTGATTAATTAAACTTGTAATCCTAAATAGTTAGAGCTCTTTTAACATTTATGAAAAGATCAAGCGGTGTTGCTTGAAAGCCTGTGTGAAGGGGGGGTGGGGGTGGGGGCAACCGCCATTCCGACATACTGCCATTTCGACACACCTCCACACTTAATCATAGCGACATTCTGACACCACGTTACTCTTGTGTGGAGCTGTCCACGCGCGAGCCTACACCTAACGGTGTGCCCGGAGCTGTCCACGTTCGTGGTGTTGAAATCTGCGTTTGCTGCGAGTGACGTGAGCTTCAACGGTGTTTCCGAAGCTGTCCACGTGTGCGGTGCTGAAATCTGTGTTTGCTCCGAGTGACGCACGGAGATGGAAAAATCGAATCCGTCATTCAGACAATTGGACGTCAATGTCGGAATGGCGATATGTCTGAATGGCGGTATGTAACCGTCAGGGCTGTAGTCAAGTCCACCTTTGTAGAGTCCAAGACAAGTCCAAGACCAGTACTAGTCAAGTCCGAGACAAGTCCGAGTCCAAAGAGGTTCGAGTCCGAGACAAGACCGAGTCCAAGTCAAGTCCGAGTCACATGTCGGTCAGTGTTTGACAATGAAAAGGATGAATGTCAATAGTGTGAACCTTAGAAGATAACCTATATGGCATGGATGTGAAGACAAACTTGTTTGTTATTGGATTTCAAGCTCCACTTTACAATCTATGATGGCCAGTGTTCTAAACAAAACTTAATGACAGACCCAGCAAGTTCAAAAGCCTAATTTGGCAAGACCATTGTCCAAGTCCAAGACAAGTCCGAGTCCAAACAATACCGAGTCCGAGACAAGTCCAAGTCCATAAAAAAACGGACTTGAGACCGGACTCGGGCCGAGTCCGGACTCGAGTACTACAGCCCTGGTAACCGTGTGAAGGAGTGTGCTCATGGGCCTGCGGAAGATCAACAGACCCACATCACGCGCAAACTTCAAAAAGTAAACCAGTTCCTTCCTGCTGGAAGGACAAATGAAGAGACATGTTGCTGCTGCTTTTGACTAAAAAGGTGTGTGTGTGTGTGTGTCTGCCTGGTGGTATGAAGAAGAGGTATGTGTGTGTGTGTGTGTACCTGGTGGTATGAAGAAGGTGTGTGTGTGTGTGTGTGTGTGTGTGTGTGTGTGTGTGTGTGTGTGTGTGTGTGTGTGTGTGTTCATACCTGGTGGTATGAAGAAGGTGTGTGTGTGTGTGTGTGTGTGTGTGTGTGTGTGTGTGTGTGTGTGTGTGTGTGTGTGTGTGTGTGTGTGTGTGTGTGTGTGTGTCATGCCTGGTGGTATGAAGGGTGTGTGTGTGTGTGTGTGTGTGTGTGTGTGTGTGTGTACCTGGTGGTATGAAGAAGGTGTGTGTGTGTGTGTGTGTGTCTATGTCTGTACCTGGTGGTATGAAGAAGGTGCCTCGAACTCCTCGTTCCCTGACGTCCACTCGCTGCACTCCTGGCGCCAGGTACCACCTCTCCGTGACAACCGTTGCTAGGGCGTCCTTTTCCGAGAAGCCTTGGGTCATGTGACCACTGAAGACCGAGACACTCACCACCATTGGAGACATGACGTTTCTCTTTCTCAACCTGTAAACAGCCAAACAGATAGGCCTACTCTGTAGTATAGTCTCTGGGGAACTGTCACTGACTAAAAAATACTGCTGCATTATTACATGATGAAACATGCAGTTTTCCTGCAGTATTACTGTAGTATTACTGTCACTGTTGCCAGATATACAATAATTATTGTAGCCTATTTGTACCATAACCTCTGTACGATAAAAAAAAAATATATATATATATATAAAAAAGATAATTTCAGAGTTCTCGTTCAATTCATTTTGATGCCTTGAAACAACAATTCGATCTTGTACAATAATTATCTCTCGAAAAGCCCCCAGAAATTATAATTTTGAGGGTTTGGTACAATAATTCAGCGTTTTCCATCTGGCAACACTGATTAGGCTACTGTAGTTAAGCCTACTGCAGTTAACATGCACTCAGAAAATGCTGTAGGCCTACTGACATTCTGCAAACAACTGCAAGTATGCAGCTCACCTCACATAATCATGTTCAGGGTCATAGCAAAAAAAGACTCCCAGACACTAGGCCTATTCACATTTGCAGAGTTTTACTTGCAAGTCGTTTGAAGGCCATTACACCGAAAAATGTGAACAGTCGCAAATGGGAATAGGCTACTGTAGGCTAGAGCATTTTTTGTGTCAACGTTGGTGACCCAGTGCTTCCACTCCTACGCACCTGGCCTAAGGAGGTGTGCAATGCCAAAACAGGGTCATACCATAGATAGGCATGCATATACATGTCAAGTAGCCATAGCCTACCTGAGTCCGTGTCTGCTACCTGGAACGGGACGCATGCTCCACAGCAGTCCCATGGGTTCAACTCCGGTATACGTCCCACCTGAGCTCGCATCGTCCGTGACTGCAGGAGAATGCAGGTTATCACCAGCGGCACATAGGCCTAATATGTGTGAAATCTATGAACTACTGTTTTCTGGTTGTAGGCTACATTGTTATATGGCCTAATTAATTACAGACAGGCTGCACAGGACAGGGTACAGCACCCATAACAACAGACATCCCAAGTTTCAAAAACTGATTTCAAGGAGATATTTATCTCGCAGGCTGCACTGACTGATGAATCTGATAATTATAACAATGTAGCCCACTGTAGTCGTAGCCGAGTTCTACTGCCCCCACCTGCTTGGCTATTAGGAGGCCTAATCGACCCTTGGTGCTGTCAAGGGGGTCAAACGCCATTCAAATTACCTGTCAATGTTCCGTTTTCATCGCAGGTATAGTGCCCGAATGCCTCCCAGAAGTCTTTATCTTCGGACTGGTGCAGGGAATGTAGAGTGACTTCTTGTTTGGGACGCAAATTTCTTACAGCTATTTGAAACTTCTCGTCCACAAGTGCACGGGTAGGCTGGACTGACAACACCGGGCATGTCGCCATTGAACTTGCCGACCTACAAAGAGCCACATCGGCCAAAACATTCATCTTTGGTCATGTGTTGTATGGATACTAAAGTTCATATTGAATTTCTATTTCACAGTAGAGGCATCCACAACAGTCAGCGCTTGTACACGGTGAAAGTGCAACATAGTATCGCGATATGTTAGCCGAGATTAACTATGTGTGGTCCGACAGAGAAACAAAGGACAAACTTGTAAGGAGTTGCTTTTACATGCGTAAAAGCTACCAATGCATTACTCACCTTGCCCATAGACTAGTTGAAAGTTGTAGTCTACTTCTAACGAATACTCTTGTAGTCATATGCGCCAAAATGCAACCTTTCCTGAAAGCCATAGCCTAATGGCAGTGACTTGAGCCGACTGCACGTAAGTTGTTAGGACTCACTCAACTCTGGACTAGTTTATAAGCCTTACCAGCAGAGAGAGCTGGAGTCGTATCCTGTGTTGGAGTGACTTGACCTAACTTGCTGCAATGCTTGCTGCTTCAGTGGGTGATATGTGACCAGCTATCATTCGGCATAAGAGTGCTCGTGTTTGCATAGGACAAGGGGGTTTAACCACAGCCTATGCCAGGGGTGGGGATAGTCTATATGTCTCGAGAGCCATTTGCGGCCCTTGAGGCCGTTTTATCCGGCCCACGATATAATTTTCATCAGTGGTGTAGTCTACGTAGAACGCAGGTATACGGAGTATATCCACTTCTAAATTTTAGGGGCTTCAGTATACCCACTTACAGTAAAATTGATTGATCCATTGTTTTGAATAGCAAAAATATATACAGTATACCCACTTCAAAAAATGCTAGGATATACAGTATACCCACTTCAAAAAAAGTAGACTACACCACTGATTTTCATGTCATGCAGCTTCACATGAAATTTGACATATTTTGTAAAAGAATCTTCGACATTTGCAATACAATTAAGTTATATTCAGGGAACCTAGAGAATGTGTCTCTTTTAAAGGTGGCTGCCTTCAATATTATATAGGCCTAAAGTGCAGGAAGAAATCCTGGTTTGTGTTCATAGTACGGCCCTCGGAGGAATTTGAAGTGGCCCCCCGAATGAAAAAGGTTCCCCCTCCCCTGGCCTATGCCATGGCTCCAGCAGACTATGTGGCATGGCAGCAAGCTAGGTGTATAAAATACTCTAATAGAAGAAGTAGTCGTCCAGCGTGTGTAAGTAGGCCTAATGGCGGAAGGTGGCTGGGTTAGCCCATCCAAGATGCAGGCCAACTAAGGATGTAATTACAACAACAATACACACAGTGTAATATGATCATCAGATGTTGTTATACACTTATGACAAAGGTGCACAACATGTAGACTGTAGAAATAGTCATGAGTATTTTGGTACCTCATCTGTTTATGGCTGCAGAGGATGAATAGCTGAAACATTTAGCTTTTATTGAGAAAGAATTGATCATTTTGATAGGGACTGAGTGGTTAACCCCTTAGCGCAGCACTATGGCTCTCTGTAATGTCATAGCAATGCTGTTATGATGAAGTTAAGCATTTTCAGCAAGTGAATAGGGTTGCCGGCGACCCCAGGTGGCTACTGAGTGGAGGTTGTGAACTGGGAAGGATTGGGAAACAACCATGGGCCGGTGTTCTGTCGAGATGAGCTGCTTCGTTGAGATGAGCTACCAGTAGCCTTACTCGACAGTGGCATCCTATCTATTTATGCTACCTCTTCGAAATTAGCTACCTTGATTTTCATTCCGTGGAGACGTTTCAATAACTTAGCAATAACTTGGCAATAACTTGGCAATAGGCATAGACAAAGCGGTCGCCTAGGGTGCTAAATGTCTTGGAGGTTTCAGTACCTCCTGAACGTCACACAGAACTACAACATCAAGGGAAGTAACGCATCAAAATTTACAAAGCACTAGAGGTACTAGATCAGTTGTGCTCAATCAGATAGGCCCTATGCGACACTGTTAACAGAGATGCTAATTTCTAAATACACAAAGGGGTGCTCGCCTAACCAGTCCTGACTCCATATGCATGCACACATGCACGCACACACGCACGCACGCACACACGCACGCACACACGCACGCACACACGCACGCACACACGCACGCACACATGCACACAGTGTCCTGTAATGCCATCACCCCTTCCCAGTTGGTGAGTTAAAGTTTTGGGGAATAATTGTTGCAGTATGCACCATACAGTAACTTTGTTACATGTGTACTCTGTGTCCTCCTGGGTTGCTGCACCCACACAGCCAATGAGACATACACTATGTGCTCAGTCCTTCACACTGCTTTACTTTCACTCAAACTACCTCAGCTATTTGACAGACGTCGATCCCTGTCAAAGGGCTTGTAACATCCCCCACACCTGGACCTGACATCAGCTCCACTACGTCTGTGCCTTTCCTTCCTGACCATTGTTTCTTTACTGCTTTATTTACTGTTTTTGCTATCTTTTAATTACAAAGGTAAACTTTTGCTCATCTGACTATTGAGTCACTAAATTCAAAGACATTTCAACTCCTTGCATTGTCTGCCCCTATTGCGACTCAACTCTGCATGACCACCGGCCATCAGATAAGATTAGCAGACCCCTGGCTGCCCCTCGGGCAATTCACACCTCCAGGTGGCAAAGCACCATTTGGCTCTGTGGACTTTTGGCGGGAAAATGACACACAAAGGACTTTGAACCGACAGGCCAGACTTAAAATGTGTTCTAGATGTGTCCATGATGTATTAAAATCATACGCTTGTGTTTGGTATCAATCTGATGGAAATACTTCGGGTGGTGAACAGGTCTCTGTCTTGTAATTGTTTTAGGTAATGTAATAAAAATGTAGTATTTTAGGATTTGAGTACAACTTGGCTAGAAGCTTAAGTTCCCAAGCCAAACCCCTTGGCATTAGGACAGCCCATGTTCAGGTAGCCTAACTGATTGCTCATTGGTCCCTGGCTGCGGTCGTCCCACGAGGCAACCAAGTATTAAACTTTGATATAATGATCAAATCTTTAAGTTGAAACCAGGTAAAGGGCTCCCGTGAACCTCGGTTCACGTAGTATTTTCCTCTTAATTTAGGTAGTGCATTGACTTCTTTCAACATTGTATTCTGTTCGTAATCGTATTGATGACACAGTAGGTTTTGTCTGCTAATAAAACTTTCATACAAATCTGGGGAAGAATTCCGTTTGGTCTATGCATATGTTTATTGTTCTGGTTAGGCTACCGGTAGGCTAATTCGGCAGTAAGGCTCATTCCCTGTGGGTGGAGCGAGGCACATACACTTTGGACCAACACAGATTTGGATCCGACGTCACTGGTGTCTACCTGTGGGTCAAATATGTCATGAAAACTGGGACGTATGAGCGGGGTGATTGCATCTCTTTCAGGCCGTGTATCCACCGTTCGTTAACCCGAGGCAGTCGATCAGTCGCGGGGCACGGGGGGAACACCTCCTTTAATAGCTGTAATACCATCCTGGCACCATTACCTCTGTCTCATTCCTTAACGACTTAATGTGCAGGTCTGGGCCCTGGCCCTCAAATAACCAAAAGTCACGCGCTGAGG
>NC_085871.1:25124306-25126806 GCF_034702125.1 Engraulis encrasicolus
AATGTACTGTAATGTAATGTACAGGTTGCACTGTTCTTCATGGAATACTCTGGATTTTTTTCTAAACGGTATACTGACAATATTCCGTTTTAAACCGGAATACTTCATGCACATAACAGCAGTCACTCACCTGAATGTCGCTGGCATAAAGACGGGCACCTTTGAACTTCTCGTCCGGCTTCAAGAGATACACAAGGACGTTGTCTTTTGAGAACGACTCTGAGTTGTTAAGGGGCGTCTTTTCCAAAAACGTCCTCATGTTCTCCCCTTGCCTGTAGTAGACAGTAAGACAATGAGCAGGGATCCATTAGGCTACTAAACGGTTGCCTAGTAAACACCAGACCTAATCACAAATGAGATTAGATTTGTCTTTCAGATCGTAACGATTGTGTAGAACTACTAGGCAGCATGGGAGTTCCCAGGCTAACTAGACGGCTGAAGTTCAGGTAAGGGTAAACTCACCTGAGGGTCTCCTGAAACACTGGCCTCTTTTACATAAGACATTTATAATTTAGAATTAATTCAATTTAATCCTGAATAAATCTTAATTCCACCTTGAAAACATAATGTAAACACCTCACAATCCCGAATTAAATGAAAGTGCAATGTAAACTTGATGATATAAATGGGGCCATTGAGAGAAATAAGATGCATATTTTCCAAATACTTCCTTATTTTCTACCCATGCCTGTACCCATGTCAATGAGCATTTGATATAATTTACTGTAAGATGTATCTCCAAACATCATTCTACCTTGTGTTTTGGGGTTATGTGATGTAATGTTGTTGGATTTAGGAAAGTTTGACAAAATTTCCAATGATCATCTTGCATCACTTTCATCCCTCAGTGCATACCTGACACCAAACAACTGCAATTGTTTTTTAATTGTATATGGGCAACATGTACAATCGTCTAGATCTGTGATTCTTAAACCGTGGGTCGTGAGGGTATTCCCAGTGGGACCTGAAGTCATTTTCTGAAAATCTGAAATAATATTTGTGCGTTTATTGATGTTGACTATTTGTTTGAGTTTTATTGGTTATTGATTCAGAGGAGGGCCCCGAACGTGTGTGAGAATTTCAAGTGGGCCCCAAGTTGGACAAGGTTAGGGGCCCTCCTCTGAGCTACAGCCGTTTAAAGTCAGGGGAGAAGAAAAAGGAGCCACTTTTCCCAAACCACCATACTCCCCGACAGCTTGATACAGTATTAGGCTGTTCCAAATTTGGAAAATCCTGCTCCTTTTTTGCTTTGTTCCTTTGTAATAACACAATGAATTTTTGAATCAATGTTAAAGGGTGGCTTGCAACTTTCAATCACTGTGAATGGACATTTTTAGTGAAAACTGAGCGTTTTTTTGGCTACTTTGACCCAAATTAATAAGGACAGACATTTGGAATAATGCTCCAGTTGCCTTTCCACTTTCCCACGTTTTGAAACCCTGTATGGATGTCTTTCAGCCTTCTTTTAGCAATATTCTAGCACCCTTGAGTGAATTCTTCAGCCATATGTGTCCATCCTGTAGCCATGTTTTGGGTACTTCATGTCCGGGGGAAGTGGTAAGGCAACAGTAACATTCTTCCATATGATTCCACTTACTGATTTTGATGAAAACAGCCCCAAAACACACTTTCCACCTATTTCACCAGAAGCGGCTGTTGACAAAATGTCAAGCCGTGTGCCACCCTTTAACAGAGATGGGTTTTGCAAGGAAGTTATGGAGTAGGAACAAAACTGCAAGAGAAGAGCAGGATTTAGCACAATTGTGTTTTTTTTTTTCCAAATTGATGCAGCCTTCTTTATATCCACAGCTTTATCAATCTGCTTCCGGTTTGGGGGCAGGAAGTGTTCTAATGGGTGGGGAGTTGGTCATGGGGAGTTGAGCTGACAGGTTTGGGCAGACCCAGTACAAACTCATCTCTTGAAAGGCACCCCAACTCAATATGTAATGACAACCCAATTTTACCCATGAAGTGGAGGAGACGTGCACACACTATCGCCTAATGATTAACAGTTCTTAACTGGGTGCTGAAACCCACATAAAACATATATATGGGAAAGAAGCAAAAGACAGCACACTTCAGATTTTTCTGTCTTTGGCAATCACCATTACACGTTTAAGAAGGGCTCTACCCAAAACGTTCGTAGGCAAATAAAGAAAGAAAAATCTTAAGAGTGCTGTCCTTCGCTTCGACCCAATTTTACCCCCTACCCTTTTCTCTCCTGGGCCCAGGACAACTGACCCCTTGACCATACCCCCTGACTATACAATCTCGCTGCAAACCTCATAACGTCATCGTATGGTTTTGCATCATCTCTCGTGATGTTGACACTGTGTTTTATGCAATCTTCTATGCTTTGTGATCCATAATCTTTCTCTTCGTCCCATACACAGTGACAAGGGTCAGCTTCTGCACAAAAAGAAAATATTGATGAGAGAACATAATTAGTCTTGGTTACATTATTAGTCTTGGTGACATTATTAGTCTTGGTCTTGGCCTA
>NC_085871.1:25129306-25156806 GCF_034702125.1 Engraulis encrasicolus
CCAGGAATGCCAAAAAAGCCCAGTCTGAATAGGGTTAAACTGCACAATGGAGACTGGTCAAACGCAATTTCAAACTTCTGTGCTAACCCTGTTACATAGATTTTTGACAAAAGAACTCTTGACTTGACTTGACTATCTCTCTCACATTCACTTCCTGTCACCAGCTCACAATATCCTACCAAATAAAGGCATAAAAGCCCCTGAAAAAATAATATTTGTCCTCTGTTTTGTGCTTCATATGCAAACATGCATGTCTAAAAACCATCCAAATTGTCAAACTGTACTTTATATTATAATTTCATCACGTTTTCTCTTCAGAGTGACATTAGTTATGACATTATTTGTGAGCATGAAGATAAGGGGACCACAGCAGTTTACCCTCACAATCCGACTCATCGCTGTTGTTGCCTTCCCCGTTTACGTTGTTGTCAGCACTGTCAGATGCATCATCAGATGCAATACCACAAGCAATACCTACGCACACAGAAATACATTCTCATACACAAAGTGACCGCATGCTGCATTACAGAACACAGACAGGCAAATGAAAACCCAAACACAGTAGTATGCTGTACTCTAAAATGGGTAATCAATATTAACACACATACGGTAGGCTACTTACAAACAAAATATGTGTATTTTACGAACACACACGCATGCACGCATACACGCACACACGCGCGCACACACACACACGCACGTACACACACACACACGCACGCACGCGCGCGCACACACACACACACACACACACACACACACACACACACACACACACACACACACGCGCACACACACACACACACACACATACACACACACACACAGCTATTTACTACAGTACTCACTGTTGACCAGGACACACACTATGGCGACAGCCATCATCATCCATCTTCTGTTTCTGCATGGAGAGAATAGAAGTGCATTTCCAAAAACAATTACAAAGTGGTAGCAATACTAACACTGGCACCGTTAGACTGTTACCTACAGCGTAAGACACTATGTCAGGGCTGCTGACAGCTTCTGAAATAGAATTCAGCCCTTAAGTTAGAGAAGACACAAAGCTAGGCCCTTGTTTAGGTAAAGAAGAAATGTGCAATTTTAGACAAAACAATATTGTTTTCTAAAGCATTGCTTCTTCCAAGACCTCAACTTTCTACAAAAAATATAAAGTTTTACTTTATTTGAGATTTTCTCAGTTTTCTTGTGGCTAGTCACATACAGTCAATTATGCAAAGTATTACATTGTACATAAAATACAGATAATGTATCGTGTATAACAGAGGTGGGGACTTGCACATGGACTTGGTGGTCCCATGTATAATATACAGCAGTGATTCTCAAATTATGGGATAGGGGCCCTGACCATTTGCAAAATGTTAAAGTGGCCGTAAGTTGGAAAAGGTTGGGGACCCCTGATATACAGTACAGGCCAAAACACTGGACCCACTTTCTCATTTAATTAATTCTCTTCATTTTTGTGGCTATTTACAGAGCATAGTACCTTTTCAGGGAGGGCATCAAAACTGTGCATGAACACATTATAATTATGTGCTTAACAAACAAAATGAATATATAAAATAAAAACAATTAGTAAACAAACATCTAAAAATGCCAAACAGTGACGTCAACACAGCAAAACTGAGGGCCCCACACATTTCAACAAACTTGTTTTTCTGTCTATTTTCAAGTAAAAACACTCAGTCAGTCAAGTCAATCTTAATTGATACAAGCAATACAAGACAGATTTTCTTGATCTGATACTGGGTCACTTGGTCAAACATAGCTGGTTATCTAGGTTGGTGGTTCTTAACCTGGGGTGTGCGCCAGACATTACAGGGGGTGCGCAGAATGTTGTTTGTGTTGAGGTTGTGACCAAAATTTGGGAACATTATAATTCGGCCAAATCTAAACCAAATGAAAACATGTTTTGGTCCCCATTTAAAGTCATTAAGCTTTTCATTAATACCTCAAGCAAAAATCATTGTGATTCATCACTAAAATCCTTTCTTAGTCCTTATACACGTTATACACGTTGGGTTGGGGGTGCGCGGCTAGTCTTGTGAACAAGGGGGTGCGCTGAGAAAAAAAGGTTAAGAACCACTGATCTAGGTGAAAAAGTGGTACAAAAAGTAAAAGCAAAAATGAAAAACCCAGCCACAGATTCCCTCCAACCCAGGTTTGACCTCTCCAAGTAACTGGCTGTGACTCAATATCAGAAATGTCTGTAAAATGCTTGTAATGGCAAGTGTTTAAAACTAAGTTTTAGGTCTCAAAATTGTAGTTCTACAATTCCAGTGAGTTATTGGAGGACTCTAATGTTCAATTGAAATTGACATGATTGACTGGACATTGTTACTTGAAAATAGACAAAAATAAGCTTATTGAAATGTGTGGGGCCATCAGCTGTGCTGTGTTGACGTCAGGTGGATAGACAGCTGACATTGCTGTTGGACAACAGCTAGAATTATATTTTTGGTAAGCACATAATTCTACATGTGTTCATGCACAGTTTTGAAACTTTTGGCCTGTATACAGTAGTATATTTGCTACATTCTGTAGGCTATTTGTGCAATTCAAATTGAGGAGGAAATGTGTAAACAAATGAATGGTAAACAAATCGAATGTATTCAGCAGAGTTTATGCACTGATGATGGCCTGAGAGGGCATGCACATGGCCGTAACTACCATTGAGGACACAGAGGTCATGTCCTCTGTATTCTTTTCAGAAATGTAAAATGTATATATATGATCATACGATATATGATCAACAATGATAAATTCAGTCTGTATACACCACTCCCATGTATCCTCAAGGCAGTGATTAATGAAAATAAGAGTTTTACTGAAGAGTTTGACGCACTCTAAATGTACAGTATGCAGTACAGCACGTATTATTTGAAAGTGTCTTGTTACGGCCCTGGGCATGCATGTTTACAATTTCCACGACGGTGGCTGTCTGAAACCCACACACGAAGCCTACTGACTAAAACTCATATTTGCATATAACGTCACAGATCTAAGATAGTGACTTTACTTTACATAGCCTATCTAGAAAAAGCAGAAGTTGCCAATCATGTATTTTGTGAGATGCTGAAAATGTATAATTAAAAAAAGTCATGAAGTCATACTGCTTGTACCTAGTTTAAGTAAGTTAGTGCTTTATTGCCACACAGCATAGCTGGTGGTAATTTTCCTTCAGAATTCAAAGTAATCAGGATTCTAATCGAGTCGTCAACGTTTAAATACAACCTACAGTACAAATTAGCTACAGCGATGATGTGGTGAAGTCTTAAACACAAGGATGTACTGAACAAGTATTATCAGGACCAAAGGAAGGTCTTGTGGTGCTGCATACTGTAGGAGGACAGGACACCCATACCATGAACATGGGGACCCAGGTTCGAATCCGGCCTGGCTCATTCCCCAGTGCCCTACCCCATCCCCACCACTTTCCTCTCACATCTTCACTATCCTATCATCATGAAGGCATGAAAAACTCCAAAATATTGGGCAAACAAGGCAACCCCAATTAGGCAACCCCATCAAAGCCATTCAGATAAATAAAGAAAAGTGTGTGTCTTTAACATGCGTCAGTATAATCACTGTTTTGTTATTGCAAAAATCAGAGGACTTAAACCTTAAATGTGCTTAATTCATTTAGTAAATGAAGCTTGGTAAGCAGCACTAACCTTTCCATCTGGAGTATGGGGCTGAAAGGCAGGTGATGGGTGAGAGCAGAGCTGCTTCCTCTGACACTGACTGGAGTGTAACCATGGAGATAGTATAAGACCTGGAAAGAGTGAGTTAGTCCCGCCCCCAGTCATTTCAATGGGAAATGCTAGGCTAGTGAATTCAGCCAACATTGAACACATTTTTCAGCTTCCAAAATGAAGTTTCATTGAGCTCATCTCTGGGTCTACTGTCACGTTACTGACTGCCTTAAGGTTGACCAGTAAGCTATATGGAAGACGGGCATTGGATGCATGGAGGTATTATAAGGTGCCCAACCACAGACCTATATAGGTCTGTGTACCCAACCCTAAACTCGCGCATGTGCTGAGAGCAATGGCGCACCCACCCAATCACCATGACCGAAGAGGTCCTGGATATGATGTGAATTTGTGAAAATGGCGACGGGGAAGTGCCTTGCTAATCGGCGAAGCTAACCAGCCAAATCCTGACCCCCTGAGTGTAACCTACTGACTCAGTCACACGACTGACATGGCTGGGTTGGAACCATAAACAGCCAGGGCATTTTGGCCTACACCAGCCCCTCACACCAGGGCCGTAACGAGACATTTTCAAATACCGGGGTCAAATACTGCGTGCTGTACTGCATACATTTAGAATGCTTCAAACACTTCGGTCAAACTCTCAAGTTTATTTTCATTAATCAGCTGCCTTGAGGATAAATGTGGGTGGTGTATACAGACTGAATTCATCATTGTTGATCATATATATCGATTTTCATCATAGATACATTTTACACTACTGAAAAAAAATACAGAAGACATGACCTCTGTGTCCTCAATGGTTTACGGCCATGCCTCACACATTCCCCTGCTCTTCTACGATTATCTCAGTTTGTCCACTTTCTACTAAAGATAACCAATGGGCTGCCCCGTCTGCCCTGCCAGTACCTGAGAAAAACAAACAACAAACAAACTCAAGAAATAACAACAACAAAAGCATCGACCCCTGGAGCTTGTCAGCCTACCAGGCAAATGCCTTGTACGCCAGATTACCAGTCCAGTCCTGCTCTCACCACCACTAAACAGGAAGTTTGCAGGCCTACACTGTCTGGGTGCTGTAATGAGGGATGCCTCTGGGTGCATTCCAACATTCAACCTTTCGTCCTCTACTTGTGCTTGTGGCGTTGCCCTGCCTCCTAGCCCCTCCTCCGTGTAGAAAACAAATACGTTTCCCCGCTGTCAGCCAAGCCAAAACACATTTTGGTGGACTATTCTTCATTCACCATCCAGTTTGCAAATGAGAAAAAGACTTTACAATTGAGTTTTGCAAGATATTGAAATATAATGTTGTTGTCAGTGATGTCATCATGAGATATTACTTCCTGGTACGAGGCCACAAGCACAAGTGGAGGACGCAAGGTTGCATATTGGAACGCAACCCATGTGTTAAGTTAATGGTAGAGGTAGTCTGATGTTTCTCTTTTAAATGTTTAGTCAGATATACTGTATCATACAGTATATCTGACTAAACATTTAAAAGAGAAACAGTCTGTATGTCAATGTATAACCCACTTGTGCCTATATTGGCTGTCCAATATAGACCTGTAGGCCTTCACAAAAATAAGGCCTATCATTTTGAGAACTGCATATTTATTGAAGTGTTTAAGGTTTGTACATGGAAAAATGATAGAAAAAGACAACTTTGTCAAAATATTGCATTAGCCTTAGACCAGGTCTACTGTGAGTGCAGATGTAGACTACTAACTAGAACAGGATTCTGTTTTTCAAAAGTGGAGAGAGTTTTCTCCAGATTTCCCCCTGAGGCACCAGGGGGTGATAACGATATGGAAACTTGATTGCGGAACCGTCTCTCCAGGAAAGGAGCCTCTATGGTGGTCAGGAGAGTATAGGGGTCAGCCACATGTGGAGATTGATGGATGAATTGTCAGTGTACAGGTATGCTACCGAAATGACCATAATAAAGCCGTAAGAGTGGGTGGAGGAGGCACGGCCAAGAAAGGTGGTGATATGTTCATAGCCTACTTTGCTCCAGTGACAAACAGAATACAGTCATTAATTTTCATTTTTCATTTATCCTTTATTTAGCCAGGATTGTCCCATTGAGACTACAGTCTCTTCTGCCAGGGAGTCCTGGTCAAAATGGCAGCATACATATAGTTACAGACACAGACAAACACATAGACAAAAAGGAAAATAAATGTACAAAAAACACATCAAGAAGAATAAGTTTACATAAAACATATTATGAGATAAAAAGTACCCTATGCGCTGCATAGTCAGAAACAATGACACTCCTCTGTGTATACTGTATTAATTTCCCTCTTAAAAGTCTCTAATGAGGGCAGAGAGCCCATACATAATATCTTCTGCAACTCATTCCATAGATATGGGGCATGAAAAGAAAAGCCTTTTTTATTCAGTACGAGGAGTGCAAGACTTTAGTAGTAACTTGTGTGAGGAACGTGTGCCAAGTACAAAAAGTCAATAAATTACAGATATAATAGGGAAGTTTGCCCAACAGTGCCTTTTCAATAAAAAGTAACATATGCAATTTACGCCTTAAATACAAGGATGGCCATTGGACTTTAGAGTACAGACCACAATGGTGGGTTCTTGAGGGGGCACCTGTTACAAATCGCAATGCTGTTTAGGTTAAGGTCATGTAGGGTGGACTTATTGATTGAAGTGTATAGGTTTATATAGCTTGGAAAGGTCTGCTGTCATTTCCAGACTAAGGATAGGCTACACATAACTGAACAGTAGGCCTACTCAGTGCAGGTTTGGAAGAGTGGCATCAGGCAGTGTGTGGCTCACTGGAAGGACAGCTACCTTTCTGATTCGAACGCAGCCGGTGTCCCCAGCCTGTGCCCCCGTACTACACTGTTCTCTGTGGTCCAAAAACGTTTCCCTCTTACGGCCATCCCCCCAAGACAATAAATAAGCACTAATTTTAAGTGCCGGTTTCGCGCACCTGCGCGTCTAAGGGGTGTGTCTTGGGTTGGATGGCAAGCAATCAGGAAAATGCTTTCAGGTGCAGATTTCAGATTTTTTCTTTTTCTTTCAGATTTTAGATTTACCAGCTACCTATTGCAGATCTCACATGACAAATATGGCTATACAACATCAATAGGTGGAATGTCATGTCTTGACTGGACAGGGAAAAAATATATCCAAAACAAAACCGTGAAAAAAAAGGTTCAAGAAAAAATCCTGGACAAAGGATTTTTTCCAGGACATTTAGTGAATTTCCAGGACATTTCCAGGACTGGAAAACAAATCTCTTAATTTCCAGGTTTTTCGAATTTCCATGGCGAGTGGGATCCCTGCCATTTCACAAATAAATAAAAAATAAAAGAAATACTTTTGTGTTTTCTTTTTTTCCATTGTAATGTGCTCTTTAGTTTGTAGCATCTTTTAAGTAAAATACTGTAGGCCTAGTGTCAGTCTGAAATTATCACATGATATTTTCATTTTGATAACAGGTTTTTATTTTATTTTATTTTATTTTATTTTAATATGCTTAGCAATACGTTTGCTTACCGTGCTGGGAAAATGAGCAGTAAAAAATATAATAGGCATAAGACATTGTGAGACGTAAACTCCATGTTTGAATGATACCTTGAAGTAAACAAGAATATTTATGGCTGACCGATTGGGATATCATCAGGAGGTTTGACCCATGAAGACCAAATGTGCAAAGGGGTCACTTGTTAAATAACACCTTCATAACTGAAAACAATAATTAAAAAAACAAAAAACATTTTGGACCCTTTTCAGGTCTAGAAGAACTGTGACATATTTAGTTGTATTCCACTAACTCAGTTTTTACAGTCAGAGTGAAGAGCTGTGGAAGAGAACAAAGAAGGAACATCAGTGTTGATTACAGACCCAAACTCATCAATCTTTTCCATACAACTTTCCTTTGCTTTCTGTCTAAAATAAATATCAGTAGACCTGATGTTCAAAACAACCAGCATACTAGTCATAAAATGTGTGATTCAGATGTACTGTAATATGTCTGTCTTCTACACCTACACTATATGTCCGGTAATCAATTAATGATTGTGAATCATTTTCTTTCTTTCTTTTTTCTTTCTTTCTTTCTTTCTTTCTTTCTTTCTTTCTTTCTTTCTTTCCTGAATCTCCGATATCTCAATCCCTGACCCGTGATCACAACCCAATATCAAGTGAGTGACCCAGACTGACCTTGAAGTCGGTAATCAATTAATGATTGTGAATAATTTTCTTTCATTCTGTCTTTCCGTCTTTCTTTCTTTCTTTCTTTCTTTCCTGAATCTCCGATATCTCAATCCCTGACCCGTGATCACAACCCAATATCAAGTGAGTGACCCAGACTGACCTTGAAGTCGGTAATCAATTAATGATTGTGAATAATTTTCTTTCTTTCTTTCTTTCTTTCTTTCTTTCTTTCTTTCTTTCTTTCTTTCTTTCTTTCTTTCTTTCTTTCTTTCTTTCTTTCTTTCTTTCTTTCCTGAATCTCCGATATCTCAATCCCTGACCCATGATCACAACCCAATATCAAATGAGTGACCCAGACTGACCTTGAAGTCGGTAATCAATTAATGATTGTGAATAATTTTCTTTCTTTCCGTCTTTCTTTCTTTCTCTCTTTCTTTCTTTCTTTCCTGAATCTCAGATATCTCAATCCCTGACCCAGAAGTGATCACAACCCAATATCAAGTGAGTGACCCAGACTGACCTTGAAGTCGTGGACGTAGGTGAGGAAGTAGAAGACGAGGCTGAAGGCCACCACCCACTCACACACCGCACTGGCCAGATGGAGGCCATACTCCTGTCAGGAGGCAGAGACGAGACGCATTTCAGACGAGTGTGTGTATGTGTGTGTGCAGGGCCGGATTAAGATGGCCCGGGGCCCCTAGTCCACACAAATTTGCATATGGTCATAATTACGAGCTAGGAATCAAGGATAGCATGTCTGTCAACTGTGGAGGGGAGTATTGACAAGATTTAAAACGGATGTAAACACAACAGTTTTTGGCCGATCAGGGGCCCCCTGGCAGGTGGGGGCAGCCATGTCTAGCTTGTGTGTTAATCCGGCCCTGTGTGTGTGTATGTGTGTGTGAGAGAAAATTTCAGGCAATACACCTAATATACTATGTTGATAAAGTAATATGTTTTAAGTGGGCAAAATGAATCATCAACTATAAAATCAACTTTCAGGTTGGAGGTGTGTGTGTGTGTGTGTGTGTGTGTGTGTGTGTGTGTGTGTGTGTGTGTGTGTGTGTGTGTGTGTGTGTGTGTGTGTGTGTGTGTGTGTGTGTGTGTGTGTGCGTGCGTGCGTGCGTGTTTTGTCCTCAAAAACGTACTGAAGCTCTTATTTACAAATGCCATATCAAACCTTTTCATTTCCGGTCCAGATTACTTGTTGAGATTTCACAAGAATAGCACAGACGATGGCTACAACAGATAGCTCAGGAAAATTTCAGACAAAATTTCTTCAGGATATTGCACATTAATGAACATATACATACATGTACATATATGTAAATATGCCAGATTGCCAAGGGCTAATTTCCATCTGGTATTTTTCCAAATTGGAAAAATGACAATCATGTTAATGATAACAAGAAATCAGAAAAACAGTGCAGTTTGTGTAAGGGTGCAAAGGACAACTGGACTTATTTTGGAGTTTGATAGCATTTCACCTTTCAACAAAAATACTTGGATCGATAGCGATCCCATCTGCATGAAAGGGTTGAACTGCAGGGGTTAGGCCAGGGGTGGGGAACCATCTCATTCGAGGAGCAACTTCGAATTCCTCCAAGGGCCGTAAAAGTACTATGAACACAAACCAGGATTACACCCTGCACTTTAGGCCTATACTAAGGCCTATTATATACCTTAAAAACAGACCCCACCTTCTCTAGTTGCCAATAAAATGGCCCTCGAGACATATGTTCCCCACCGCTGGGTTAGGCAAATGAACTGAATGACCAAGACAGCAGTGTGGTGATCCATCTTTGGTGAAAGGATACTGGGTATGAGAGCCAGACAGGCTACAGAGGTAATAATGGCTCGGGTACAGCAGAGAGCTTTGGACGGCCCATACTGTGTCCGGTAGGAGATATACGTCTGCATGATCATGTAAAGCACTGCCATCACAAAGTGCAGCCCAGCCCCAACATCATGGACATATCTTAGGACTGTCTCCTATGGAAGTGTGGGAAGACAAGAAAAAAAACTTTTAGGCAAGGCAATTTATGTCTAAAGCGCATTTCATACATGGAAGCAATTCAATGTGCTTTACAAAGAAATAAAAGAGAAGACAAAAAGTATAATAACAATAGCCGCACAAGGCGTGCAGTAAACGTGTGCTTTTACGACTAGTGTGCCGTTCCGACTAGTAGGGTGCATTCAGCTAAATTTGGCCACTTTTTGGCAAATTCAGAATACTGATTAAATCTGAGGAAGAACATCAATACATTAACCAAACTTAAAGTGATACTGTCCCATTTTTTGGAAATAAGCCCATATTAAACCTGAGTTAAATAGTTGAGTTTTACCTTTCTCCTGTACTTTCAACCGTTCTCTGAGTATGGCAGTGCAAATTCTACCTCCATGCTAGCAGTTAACATTGAGTCCTATGAGACCAGCTGGCGGCTAACTGGTCTCATAGGACTCAATGTTAACTGCTAGCTTTGAGGTAAAATTTGCACTGCCGTACCCAGAGAACGGTTGAAAGTATAGAACAATGGTAAAACCCTATTATTTAACTCAAGGGGAGGTGTAAAATGAGCTTATTTCCAAAAATGAGACAGTATCACTTTAAGTTTGATTGCATAAAGTGACTCATAATCTTCCATTTCATGACAAAAAACAAGATGATCAATGTAAAAATTATACATTTTTACAAGTTTTAGTGACAGGTGTGTCATCCTGGATGGAAAAAAATGCATTCAGGTAAAATGGGCCACCTATTCAGGGAAAATGGGCCACCTATTCATTGTAATGGTAAAACTAAGAATTGCACAAAAGAAAAACAAAATTAGTGATGATTTTAATATTCCTCCATTTTTTTTTAGTTTTCAACACATCTGTTTTCAAAAACACATCACAACTTCATGAAAATGTAGTCAATCTGTTAATCTGTAGAATTAAAAGAAAGGAGACACCCAATGCTTATCCGGCCCAATTTAGCTGATGGCCCAATTTACCTGAACGCACCCTATTTTACTTCACTTCAAATTCGAATTTTATTTATTGCATATACATTGTTTAATGCACGGTCTACTGACCCCAAAGTGTATCTACGTCGATAAGAGAAGATAAGAACATACCTGAAAAGTGCCTACGATGCATATTCCCAAGCAGGAAAGCAGTCCGATTCCCAGCGCAATCTGGTTGACCAGTGGACGCACCAGTGTTCTCCTTTCAGTAAGCTTTTCAATTAATTTGTAGCGAGCATATATGGTGGCCACACCTGCGACACAGAATGCCAAACAAGAGAAGCTAAATAACTGAATACAAAACAGTGCTCTCCTTCAACACCTTTGTGAATGCGTGGCCTCTTTGGGCAGATACTGTAGGCCCCCTGGTGGGCTTCCAACACAAGTACCCTAACTTCATAGAGTAACTGGTCTACAATTCCTATAGAATGGTGATTCTGCACAGGTTGGATTAAATTTTGGGGATTTCTTTTTAATTTCTAAGTTTTTTTTCTGCAAAAATAATGTCGCTCCACCTCACTAATTACAGTGGCATAACATAACTATTGTGTAACAGCTATATAATATCATGTGTAGGTACACTATGCTTTTACTTTGACCACCTCTGTGATCACAAACACACACACACACACACACACACACACACACACACACACACACACACACACACACACACACACACACACACACACACACACACACACACACACACACACACACACACACACACACACTTAGTGTGGTTTCAGTTCTTTACCGGTTAAAGGCAATAACTCTATGCATGTGCTTTTGGAGAACATGCCTTCTTTGGGAAAATTTGTGTTTTTTTTCCAAAAGGAAGTGAAAGTCTGATCATGTCAAACTCTGACTGCTTCATAGAGATATAGCAAATAGTTATCGGCTCAAATGGATCAAATTGTTTGACAGAATAAAATCACAGATCTAATGCTGAACGAAGAGAAGACACCGGAGCAGCTCAGATGGGATGCTTTTTCTTTTTAATTCAACTTGAATTAAAAAGAAAAAGCATCCCATCTGAGCTGCGCCGGTGTCTTCTCTTCGTTCAAGATTACCTGCCTCCCTCCCGTTGATGCACCAGATGTAAAAACAGAAGCGCGTAGAACCCCTTTTTTTCACAGATCTAATACCTTTCCAAAAGAAAAACTATAATAATCATCTCCCACAATTTCAAATAATGTTATATGCAAAGTTTGAAAAAATATGTCTTTGAGAGCACTGCAACTCAAAAAGTGTACACTGTATCATACGTATTCAAGAAAGAGAAGAGTTCATTTCAACTCTTTTAAGTGGTAAAATAATATTGCCATGTGCATCTGTACTGCGGACTATACTATACCTGTAACATTGAGGATATGATTTCTTGTTGAGTTAGTTGATTTTAACGCTATAGAGTATTTTATAGATCAGTGATCACCAACCTGTCATGGCTGTTATTGAGGCCATTAATCCAAAAATGCAGCTCTCTGGGGGATTTGTTCCAGAATCGCTGCGATCAGAAGGTCAAAACAATATGATTGTTTAATGCCATGTCAATGCCACAGCAATAACACTTTTCTGTTCTCTAGGCCTACATTTTTTAAAATCTAAAACTGGAAAACTGAAATAGCTCACTGGCACCTGAAAATATTTTGCCTAGATTCTTTTTTAAAATATTGTGATACCAAAATATAGCATACGGTACTTGAATTGTCCACAGCTTGATACAGTAAAGGTTTAGGACAGGCATAAAACAATATTTACCTGATGTAAGGGAAGATGACATCCACGTGTCCTTGCAGAACTGCTACTACATAATTAATGACAAAAGTACCTGTGGATAAAGTTACCAATACTATTGGTAATACACATATTCCTTCCAAAGACATTAATGAAAAATGTGTTGGGTTTACAGCGGATCCAAAATTTAAGTCTGACAGAATTTTAGGTTAAAGCCGGTGGATTGCTTCAAGCTGACCTATAGTGAGTAGACTTACATCTCTAATGCCAACTTTTGACCGTCCTCCAAGTGATGTTGATGTACCCAAGTTATACTTTTGCTTTCTTATTCCTGTACCACACACACAGGGATGCCGAGAGGGGGGACAAAAGGGTCACTTGTCCCGGGCCCAGGTGGAGAAGGGGCCCATAATCGGGTGCTCATTACATTGCATGTGTTGGGTGAGGGGGCCCTTCACATGACTTTGTCCCGGGCCCAGTCAAAGCTTCCAGCGGCCCTGACCACACATATTGAGCTTCCTTATTTCGCTATTCTCTATTCCTAAATGTGACCTAGTGTTGAAGAAGTAAACCTACTCGAGTTTGGTCACGAAAGTCCAGTCACAGGACTTGAGAGTGGTCTTGAGACCAATTTCTGATTTATCTGTCTTCTGAGACTACTACTGAGAGTCTTCTGACACCCTTCTAAGGCTTGGTCTGGACTCAGATTCAACCCGTGAAGTGAAAAGTGAAGTGAAAGCCCGATTGGGAAACTCCAACTCCCATTGTCATTGTGACACAGCACTCCACAGCACACAAGTGTTCACACACTGCACACAACGAAATTGCACTTATGCAAGGGGCTTCAGCCCCCAATAGCGCCCCAAGGGAGCATTGTGGCGGGACGGTGCTCAGGGTACCTCAGTCATTATGGAGGAGTATGGGGGGGAGAGCACTGGTTAATTACTCCCCCCACCAACCTGGCGGGTCGGGAGTTGAACAGGCAACCTTTAGGTTACAAGTCTGATGCCCTAACCGCTTACCCATGACTGCCTGACAGAGACGGAGGCTTCTAAGACTCAATATGTAGGCTAGCATCCTCTCCTTTTGCTTGTGACCTTGTGATGCAAGACGAGACATCATTGACTCTATGAGTTTTTATGAATTAATGAGAGGGGGTTAGATCTTTTAGTGGCATGTGCCAGTGAGTGACATGCGGAAGTGCCGCAGTGGCATGTGCATTGATTTTATATTAACCACAGACTTACACTAATTATTATTAATAAGTGTAATAATATGTATTATTAATAAGTATTATTTTTAATTATTTATGTATTATAGGCCTGTAATTACAACAGTTAACCCTCTGGTTGTGTTAGAAATATGATTAAAGATCTGATTTGCACATTTTGTGATTAATACCTTTTAGACATCCTTTTGAAACATTTCCAAGGTGATTTAAATGTTATTCTGCTTTGTTTTAGTGATTTGTAGGCTTTTTTTCTTATCTTGCATCAATTCGTTTTATTAACCCTCTGGAGTCTAGGGTCTCTCAGAGGCTTTCAGGCAGTTTGGAACACCTTTACTTTTTTCAAGAATTTCAACTAACTGTAAACACTTACTAATGTGGCACATATGGTTGTAATCTGAAAAGCCTAACAAAAAATAATATGAGACTAAAGTGAATGTAATATAACTGTATATAACTTTGGGAGGTGTAAATTAATGGTCCGGTCATTTTTGACCGAAACACCATGAATGTAACAAGTTGGTGTATCTTCCACAATTCTTTAGACGTTTCATTAGGCTATATTTCATTTTGACCATTTGAATAGGTTAGCTGGAGGATATCATGAAGTGTCATTTGTGTATGATGAAAAATAGAGAAGTTATTTAAGAATGAAGATTCAAAACGGTCATTTTTGACCGTAACACAACCAGAGGGTTAACGGGCATGTCAAGCCGCGTCGTCACGGTTGGCATGTCATGGTTGGTTAAAGGGGTATGCCACTATTTTGGGGCTTAATACAGTTAAAATCGTTGGCCAGGATTTATAAAGGTGGTAAAGTGTCTTATTAAGCGGGCTTGCGGAGCAAGAGCAGAGCTCTTGCAGAGCAAGGCCCGATTATAGTAATCTCTAAGTCCTGTTAATTATTATTAAGCGGGCTTGCGGAGCAAGGACCATGCAGAGCATGGCCCTTGCAGAGCAAGGCCCGTTTATAGTAATCTCTAAGTCCTGTTTCTTTATTATTATTTATCGTTCTTGTGCAGGGATCTCCTCCTAGGCCTTTCGAGATAGAGACACCGTTCAAACACTAAAACGACCGGCTTGGCTTGGAGATCGCGTATACTAATAGGCTTTTCCGTGTCTCTTGTCGTTTTCCCGTTTTTGGCGATTTTGTGAAAGCCTGGGCCCCCATTGAAAATAGTGGTGGAACCTCCATGAACCAAAGTTCCGCCACTCTAGAGATTAGAGTGTAGGAGGCTTTTTCGGTCATAAAACATCAACACTTTCACCTAGAAGTTTAGTTGACGCGTTGTTAGCGAGCTCTATGGGATGTCTCCAAATTGTCAAAGTTTCATCTCCCAACTCCCAATACTTTTTAAATGGCAGGTTTGTAAAAAAAACAGACCTGGCTCTATGGAGAATCCCAGTCTTTGGAAAAGTGCATTTTTCAAGAGATCAGCGCATGTCCCACACGGAGGTCCATTTGTGCCTGAAAAATTTAACCTATAAACTTCATTCAAAGACTGTTAGAGACATCACAAGCATGACTCCGATCTGTGAAAAGGACACGTGCCAACTCCTTTTAGTTTTTTTACAACGATGTTGTAAAGACAAAAAACTCATTCTCATTTTCTCCCCTGTTAAAGGCTCAATACTAACTGTCTTTCAGTCAATCACAACAGGTGCAGCAAGTGAAGGATTCCATTTCAACTGTCACTGTCTCAAGATTCCATTCTTAACGAGCAGGTGCGAGCAAGCATTCTAGAAGTCCATTGTTCAGCTCTGCAATGCAATGTAATATAGTCTTGCTGGACTATGCATGACAATTAGCTGCTTGGCTTAGTGGTAATGCATGCTGCTGCATTAGAGATATGGAGGTTGAGGGTTCGAAACCCACACGAAGCTATGTTGATTTTCTAAATTATATCATATGCAGCGTTCCTTGGCCGACTTAAAATGCCATACATGTATATCATTTAGTATGGATGGCAAATGTGCTGAATTACAGATATTGAGGTTGGGGGTTCGAAACCCAGTCAAAGCCATGTTGATTTTCAAAATTACATCATATGCAGTGTTCCTTGGCCAACTTAAAGTGCCATGTATGTCATTTAGTATGCATGGCAAATGTGCTGGATTACAGATATGGAGGTTGGGGGTTCGAATCCCAGTCAAAGCCATGTTGATTTTCAAAAGTATATCATATGCAGTGTTCCTTGGCCAACTTAAAATGCCATGTATGTCATTTAGTATGAATGGCAAATGTGCTGAATTAGGGATATGGGGGTTGGAGGTTCGAACCCCAGTCGAAGCCATGTTGATTTTCAAAATGATATCATATGCAGTGTTCCTTAGCCAAATTGAAATATCATGTATTGTATGTCATTTAATATCAATGGCAAAGGGGTTGGATTACAGATATGGAGGTTGTGAGTTCGAATCCCGCTCGAAGCCATGTTGATTTTCAAAATTATATCATATGCAGTGTTCCTTAGCCAACTTAAAATACCATGTATGTCATTTAGTATATCCCCAAAACGCAGAGCTACAACACTTTCAAGATGGCTGAATCCAAGATGGCTGAATTGTTTGGCCCATAACTTCTGACTGGGTGGATGGAGTTTTTCCAAGATTTCTTTTAGCTTTGTTTTCTCAATAGTACTTTGTTTCATCTCTGCCCCCAAAAGGCAAGCCCGCTTCCAGCATTTTCTGTGAGAATGCATTTCTAGTTTATTATTGGTTCTCTTGTGCAGGGGCAGCAAAAATAGAAAATGGATATCCTCCTAGGCCTAAAATGGATATCCTCCTAGGCCTTTCGAGATAGAGACACCGTTCAAACACTAAAACGACCGGCTCGGCTTAGAGATCGCGTATATTAATAGGCTTTTCCGTGTCTCTTGTCGTTTTCCCGTTTTTGGCGATTTTGTGAAAGCCTGGGTCTCCATTGAAAACCATGGTGGAACCTTCATGAACGACAGTTCCGCCACTCTAGAGATTAGAGTGTAGGAGGCTTTTTCGGTCATAAAACATCAACACTTTCACCTAGAAATTTAGTTGACGCGTTGTTAGCGAGCTCTATGGCATGTCTCCAAATTGTGAAAGTTTCATCTCCCAACTCCCAATACTTTTTAAATGGCAGGTTTGTAAAAAAAACAGGCCTGGCTCTATGGAGAATCCCAGTCTTTTGAAAAGTGCCTTTTTCAAGAGATCAGCGCATGTCCCACACGGAGGTCCATTTGTGCCTGAAAATTTTAACCTATAAACTTCATTCAAAGACTGTTAGAGAGATCACAAGCATGACTCCGATCTGTGAAAAGGACACGTGCCAACTCCTTTTAGTTTTTTTACAACGATGTTGTAAAGACAAAAAACTCATTCTCATTTTCTCCCCTGTTAAAGGCTCAATACTAACTGTCTTTCAGTCAATCACAACAGGTGCAGCCAGTGAAGGATTCCATTTCAACTGTCACTGTCTCAAGATTCCATTCTTAACGAGCAGGTGCGAGCAAGCATTCTAGAAGCCTATTGTTCAGCTCTGCAATGCAATGTAATATAGTCTTGCTGGACTATGCATGACAATTAGCTGCTTGGCTTAGTGGTAATGCATGCTGCTGCATTGGAGAGATGGAGGTTGAGGGTTCGAAACCCGCCCAAAGCCATGTTGATTTTCTAAATTATATCATATGCAGCGTTCCTTGGCCGACTTAAAATGCCATGTATATCATTTAGTATGGATGGCAAATGTGCTGAATTACAGATATTGAGGTTGGGGGTTCGAAACCCAGTCAAAGCCATGTTGATTTTCAAAATTATATCATATGCAGTGTTCCTTGGCCAACTTAAAATGCCATGTATGTCATTTGGTATGCATGGCAAATGTGCTGGATTACAGATATGGAGGTTGGGGGTTCGAATCCCAGTCAAAGCCATGTTGATTTTCAAAATTATATCATATGCAGTGTTCCTTGGCCAACTTAAAATGCCATGTATGTCATTTAGTATGAATGGCAAATGTGCTGAATTAGGGATATGGGGGTTGGAGGTTCGAACCCCAGTCGAAGCCATGTTGATTTTCAAAATGATATCATATGCAGTGTTCCTTAGCCAACTTCAAATATCATGTATTGTATGTCATTTAATATCAATGGCAAAGGGGTTGGATTACAGATATGGAGGTTGTGAGTTCTAATCCCGCTCGAAGCCATGTTGATTTTCAAAATTTTATCATATGCAGTGTTCCTTAGCCAACTTAAAATACCATGTATGTCATTTAGTATATCCCCAAAACGCAGAGCTACAACACTTTCAAGATGGCTGAATCCAAGATGGCTGAATTGTTTGGCCCATAACTTCTGACTGGGTGGATGGAGTTTTTCCAAGATTTCTTTTAGCTTTGTTTTCTCAATAGTACTTTGTTTCATCTCTGCCCCAAAAGGCAAGCCCGCTTCCAGCATTTTCTGTGAGAATGCATTTCTAGTTTTTCATGTTAAGCGTTGTCTTGCTTTAAGACAAGTTAAAAGAGGGAGCATGTCGCTAAGCTAGTGAAAGTCAATGTATCTGTGTAGCATGCTACAATGCTACACGGATACATTGACTTTCACTAGCTTAGCGACATATTCCCTCTTTTTACTTGTCTTAAAGCAAGACAACACTTAACATGAAAAATAAGACACTTTACCACCTTTATAAACCCCAGCCAACGATTTTAACTGTATTAAGCCCCAAAATAGTGGCATACCCCTTTAGTGGTTACAGTGTCTACTACGATGTCAAACTGTGCCTAACCCTAAACTTTTCCTAGACCTAATCTATCAGTGAAAAAATGTGTGTAAACCAACCGAACTGTGCCTAAACCAAAACTCATTCCTAAACCTAACCTGTCAGTGGAAAAATGTGTTTTATAATAGCATGCCAGATGCCACTTCCGCATGTCGATGTCGAACTGTGCCTAAACCAAAACTAATTCCTAAACCTAACCTGTCTAGTCAGTGAAATATGTGTACACCAACTATAAACATGCCGAACTGTGCCTAAACCAAAACCTATTCCTAAACCTAACCTGTCAGTGGAAAAAAAATGTGTTTTATAATAGCATGCCAATGATACCACTTCCGCATGTCACTGGCACATGCCACATGCCACTTAAGGATCTAACTCATACTGATTAATTAATCACATGGCGGCAACACATCTGGGTAAGACGATTTGCTGCAGTTCAAACTGAATGGAGGAGAATTATTATTATTATTTAACCCATTGATGCCTAAAGCACCTGCAAGATTAAAAGTATGAAATAAGTTCTATTTAACCCCAAGACCATATTCACCGAGTGGCAGTTCTGTGGGCGAAAATGCCTTGCTGATGCCAGGGTGTCAGAGGTTAGAGGAGTGTGGCCAGAGTGGTTGGAGCTGCTAGAAAGTCAATAATATTTCTAGTCACTCGTTGCAACAGAGCTATGCACAGTAGCCTACTTCAACCCTTGAGGCAGATTGTCTAGGCTACAGAGAAGCAGAAGACCACACAGTGCTTGTGGCCTCACGCTTCGGTGATGCCCTGTCTTGGGGAGAAAAGGATGATATTTGTTTTTTCACTGTCAGAACAACTTTTTTAATGGAATGGCCCAACTGTGTAGCCTAACTAATAAGAAAAAAAAATCTTCAAGCATTATCGCAGTGTTTAGGAAGATTTTGTTTGCAAATTTAAGGTTCCATGGCTCTGGTTCCAGCACAGCCCCCCTAGGCATATATGTAGGTATTTATGGGACTTTTACTGTGAAAACAAAATTATTGCCGCCCCTGTTGGAGCTTCCGTGTTGCTGACAACTTCACAGCGCATGTTTACGTTTTCCCTACATTGTCAGAGCCATCTAATAACAGAGTTGCGCAAACCGGGGACCAGGAAGTCGGTTGGTGATGTGATTCGCGTAGATTAAAATGTTTCTTAACAGTAAACTTCTGTTCGTTGGAAACTAACACAGAACCATCACATACCAAACAAAGATTAAGTACAAAACAAATTACATTACCTTTACCACATTTTCTGTGTTCTACGGCCACCTCCTGGAACTAAGTAACTTCTAATAGAACTAAAGTCAATGGGGATTTCCATGTTAACGCTCCATGTGGCTCCATGAGAGCCGCCATTGCTGTGGAAAGATTGGTCCATAGAGGTATATGGGAGTGGCGTAACTCTGATATTAGATGGCTCTGTACATTGTCATCTCCTACAAGTTTGTCATGTAGATAATGGGTGTCAGTCATGGATGTTTTTAGCCTGTTTTGCCTCGTGATAAGCATCGTACATGCACATGGAAACTTTTAGATTAAATATTTTAAGTTAGTAGACAGAAGATGCCAACGTAAGGTGGCAAGTAAACCATCAGCATCCATCTTCGCAAGAGAATGAGATCCCTCAGTTTTGTTCAGCGCATTAGTTTAGACTTCACGGGCTCGCTCTTTCCTCATGCAATATGTTTAGGAGACGCAGACAACGACTCGGTAAGCCATTAACAAAACCTCAACCCATGTTTCTGTCATTTTGGTGCTCTAGTGCTGTATCCAGTTTAGGCTACTTGGAAGTGTACACTGATGTTTGCTCTCCAAACGTAGCCTTCATCGATCGCACTTAACGAATATAATACATTCATTGACAGTATTCTATTTACTGTCAATGAATACATTTCACCCATTGAGAGTAAATAGATTCTATTTCTCCATTCTATTTACTCTCAATGATTTCACCATATTAGTGGGGAATGTTGGCTACTCAGTACTCACACATTGGATGAGCTCTCGTCATTCAGCATCGCCAAGCACTGTAGCGTCCTTTTTCTGAAGCAATGAATGGTCGCTTTGTCTAGGGAAGGACATGTTTCTAAACCTGTCCACAGACACATAACGTTTATTTCTGTTTCTTGGGCTTCAGCTGAACGAACTAGTCGTGGGCGACACGAGTGGGAAGCTGTTTGTCTACAAAAACGATGACTCCAAACCCTGGATAACACGGACGTGCGTGGGCATGGTGAGATGCAGTACGGTCTCGAGATCTCAAGTCCTGTTATGGCCTTTTGTCATACGAATGTTGTGATTCATTGAGTGTCCTCGGCTTTGAACAATCTGTTTCTTCCTTTTGCAGTTAACATGTGTGGGAGTGGGAGATCTTTGCCACAAAGGAAAAGTGAGTAACCAAGGTCCCATTCACCCACAAAAATGTATTTGTGACAGACGTCAGAGCTATTTTAAGATCACTCTTAGCTAGTATTTGTAGAAGTACAAACCTTGCTGAAGTTTGTAGTAGTAGAGCATCGCCAGCACACCAACATACACTGCAGTCTCTCTCTATTACAGACCTCGTGCTATAGCCTACAAGCCATTTTTGGAGCAAACAAAACATTTAGTTATTATGAGTTCTGCGTGCAACACACCACCTTACCTGGACTTTTGTGTGTGTGTGTGTGTGTGTGTGTGTGTGTGTGTGTGTGTGTGTGTGTGTGTGTGTGTGTGTGTGTGTGTGTGTGTGTGTGTGTGTGTGTGTATGCGTGTGTGTGTGTGTATGCGTGTGTGTGTGTGAGTGTGTGTGTATGCGTGTGTGTGTGTGTGAACTGCTGTAAGGCTGATGGTGTACTGAAGTGTCGAAGTGTGTGCTATATGTTTAGTGTTTACTGCAATGTACTACAATGTGTTTTCATTTTTGTGTATATTTTTTGTATTTGTGCATTTATGTAAACTGACAGACACCTCAATTTCCTTCGGGATTAATAAAATGTCTCTACTCTACTCTACTCTACTCTACTCTACTCTACTCTACTCCTCTTTCCCTCTCTCTGCCCTGCTGTTGCCAGAACCTGGTGGTGGCTGTGGGTGCGGAGGGCTGGTTCCATGCCTTTGACCTGAGTGCAGCAGCGGGGGCCAAGGGCTCCGCCTCCGACTCCTCCAGCCAGCACGAGGGTCTGCTGTGGGACGAGCCCAAGCCCTGCTTCACCCAGCACATCCCCGCCAACACCAAGGTCATCCTCATCAGCGACATCGGTATGTGGGGTCAACGATGGTTTTTGGGGGGGGCTTAGAGATGTCAGGTGGTGCAAGAACCATAGCTAATGCCCACTCATGAATGAATTAGCGATTGGTAATTAATGCACGGCAATGAATATGCTTCTTAGATAATGCCCCCAACACCAAAGTCATCCTCATCAGCGACATCGGTATCCATGAATTAATTAGTGATTGGTTAGTAATGTGCTGCAATGATTATGCGTCTTAGATAATGAACTAAAAACAACAAAAAGGAGAATTTGATCCATACAATAGTGATATTAGCTCTGATTGCACAAACCTGACGTGTGCTACTGCTAAAGTGTCATTGACCGCTACGCCCTGTTCATTTGGATTTTATTATTTATTTGGAGAAAACATTAAATTAGATTTTTTTTAAATAGCAGGCAATCAGAATGTTTCCCCCCCCTATATGGGCACGGAGCGTTTTGTATATCCCCACGACAACGGCTTGTTGTACAGTACAAGTAGGCTGCTTTGCAGTATCAACGTTGGCTATCTTATATCAGCGTCTTCTACTCTAGCAGCTGTAACTGTTAATTACCATGTCGAGACGTATATCCCTTGGTCCTCTGGTCCCAATAAGTTGAATCATAATTGAATTTTCAGGGACACAATGATCTATCTTGACCAGCCAACAGTGGGGCTCTTATTTATTTGTAGCTGACGTTACTACAGTGGATGTATTGCTGGTGTTATAAAATTGTTGGAATTTGTGCGTGCGTGCGTGCGTCTGTCTGTCTGTCTGTCTGTCTGTCTGTCTGTCTGTCTGTCTGTCTGTCTGTCTGTCTGTCTGTCTGTCTGTCTGTCTGTGCGTGCGTGTGTGTGTGTGTGTGTGTGTGTGTAAGACGGCGATGGGCGTTGGGCACTGTGAGCTGGTGGTGGGCTATACAGACTGCATGGTGCGGGCCTTCTGCTACACCTGTTAGTGTGTGTGTGTGTGTGTTTGTGTGTATGTGTGTGTTAGACGGCGATGGGCGTTGTGAGCTGGTGGTGGGCTATACAGACCGCGTGGTGCGGGCCTTCCGCTACACCTGTTAGTGTGTGTGCGTGTAGGTGTGTGTGTGTATGTGTGTGTTAGACGGCGATGGGCGTTGTGAGCTGGTGGTGGGCTATACAGACCGCGTGGTGCGGGCCTTCCGCTACACCTGTTAGTGTGTGTGTGTGTGTGTTTGTGTGTATGTGTGTGTTAGACGGCGATGGGCGTTGTGAGCTGGTGGTGGGCTATACAGACCGCGTGGTGCGGGCCTTCCGCTACACCTGTTAGTGTGTGTGTGTGTGTGTTTGTGTGTATGTGTGTGTTAGACGGCGATGGGCGTTGTGAGCTGGTGGTGGGCTATACAGACCGCGTGGTGCGGGCCTTCCGCTACACCTGTTAATTTTTGTGTGTGTGTGCGTGTGTGTGTGCGCGTTAGACGGCGATGGGCGGTGTGAGCTGGTGGTGGGCTACACAGACCGCGTGGTGCGGGCCTTCCGCTGGGAGGAGCCGTCCGACTCGTCTGACATGAGCTCAGGACAGCTGGTGCTGCTGAAGAAATGGCTGCTGGAGGGACAGGTAAAAGGCTAGTGTGTGTGTGTCTTTATATGTGTGTTTATATGTGTGTTTATATGTCTGATATGTGTGTTTATATGTGTATTTATATGTATGTGTGTATTGTGTGTGTGTGTGTGTGTGTGTGTGTGTGTGTGTGTGTGTGTGTGTGTGTGTGTGTTTTACTGTGTGTGTGCGTGCTTGTCTGTGTGTGTGTTGTTGTTCTGAGTGACAGGAAATGAGTTGGGGGGGGGGGGGGGTGTAACGGTCTGTTATCATCTGCTGGTCTGTGGGTCTCTGTGATCAACCGCGTGGTCTCTGTTTTCTTCTGCGTGTGTGTCTGTGGGCGGCAGGTGGACAGTCTGTCAGTGACCCCGGGTCCCGAGGGGCTGCCGGAGCTGATGGTGTCCCAGCCGGGCTGCGGCTACGCCATCCTGCTGTGCTCCTGGACCCAGGAGGGGGCGCCAGAGGGCACGGAGGACGAGGGAACAGCTCCCTCTGCAGGGTGAGGGGAGGAACGCATGCATGCACGCATGCACGCATGCACACACACACACACACACACACACACACACACACACACACACACACACACACACACACACACACACACACACACACACACACACACTTGAGTCAGGAAGAGTTTTAAATTCATTATGCATTGACAAATTCGTCTGGCATCACATGTTTGTAACTAGACATTTTATACTCTCTCTCTCTCTCTCACTCTCTCTCTTTGTCGCTCTCTCTTGCTCTCTCTCTCTCCCTCCCTCCCCCTCTATCTCTCATCGCACGGTCAAAATACACAATTGCTAGATTTGCCATGGCTGCCCCTAATATTATAGCTGGTACACTTCCAGCATTGCACCTGACTTTAAAAAGGTTAGGCACAACATCCAGTGTAAAGTCTTAGAGGGAGAGACACAGATACACAGGTATACTTCCTGTCTCGCCACACAAACACATACACTCTATCTCTGTCTCTCGGTCTTGTACACAAAGTGTTGTTGATACGTTGCTGATAAAGGTCTTAAAGGTGTGTGTGTGTGTGTGTGTGTGTGTGTGTGTGTGTGTGTGTGTGTGTGTGTGTGTGTGTGTGTGTGTGTGTGTGTGTGTGTGTGTGTGTGTGTGTGTGTGTGTGTGTGTGTGTGTGTGTGTGTGTGTGTGTGTGTGTGTGTGTGTTTGTATATATGTGTTCCCTTTTCCATGTGAACATTTGCAGCGAGAACCCATCCAGGGATGTGAATCTCCACCTGACCACTGGACGCATCCACAACAAGAACGTCTCCACACATCTCATAGGGAGCATACGTAGAGGTACACACACACACACACACACACACACACACACACACACACACACACACACACACACACACACACACACACACACACACACACACACACACACACACACACATTGTTTGTTGGTTTGTCAACAATTTTGTGCAACATCTTTATTAGGAGTTGTTGTATCTTCTGTGCTAAAACAATATTGGACAACTGTACAGAGAGGTAAAAGAAATGTGCAGATTTGCTATTTTTCTACACGCACACACACACACATACACACACACACACACACACACACAGACACACAGACACACACACACACACACACACACACTCGTACCTCTTCCCTCTTCCACTGCACCACGGTAGACACAGACACACACACACAAGCACTCCACATTGGACCAGGATTGGGCTGAAAAAAGCAAGTTGTTTAGCGTCCATCACACTTTGTGTTCGAAAGCACAGTTGCATAATTGGAAATCAATACATTTTGATCTGCAATCAATACTCCCACACGGTTCTTGCATAAGCCCTTCATCAATATCGGGGAAATCAATGCTATCAGTGACGAGCAAGGCAGAGAGTATTTTGCTACAGTGAAAATGTTTGGATTGTCGTCTACTGTGACAGAGCCCAAGTAGAATGTTTGTGTGTGTGTTCTATCTGTTTGATCTGTTACCGTGGCAACTGGGACATTGAAGCGTTCCGCTCCACTGCCTGTGCGAAAGCGGCCAGAGTGGGGAACAAGATTTGGCAGCTGGATGTGCCACAGTGTCTGTGATGTTGGCAATGAAAACTATCCTCAGGCTACAGTCGAAACCGTTAGAACGGATAAAAGCGGAAAAGAACCCAAATTGTACAATGAGTATTAGCAGCGGTATCAAACGGAACTTGGTACAAAGGGGATGAGAGAGAATGAGAAAAACAGTATTAAACACAGTTTAGAGATTAAACACTGTTAATCACTCATGCAACAGCAGTTTTCATTCGCTTCACTCGCCTGCATTAACCCATTGATGCTGGATGTTGGCCCTGGCGCCTGGAGCTGCAACATTGGCCCTGGCGCCTGGAGCTGCATGACGCAACATCAGGCTCATGAGATTTGACACAATTTTATTAAAAATCTTGGTATATTAGAGCTGAATATACACATTCTAATGCAAGATGGGGGTCTTGACGTCTTTTTATTGCATGTTTTTGTGTGCTTCAGAGGCTAAGATATTTAGGTTTTTATAGGCTTACGGCAACTTTTCTTAAAAAGGGCTTAGACATTCAGTAGCCTTTTGTGCAAGTGGTTTAAGGCGTCAATGGGTTAACAATGCAGAGATGGGTTGACATTATAAGATTTTTGTTTTTTTTAACATCTTTATTGTTTGGACATGATCGTTAGAGAGAGACGGGGAAAGATTGGGAAACAAGCTCGGGTCTGATTTCAACCCGGATTCCCGGCGAAATGTCCTAGCATCCCAGCCCATTGAGCCATAATTATTTGTCATTATCTATATAAAACTACTGAAAAGATTTACCGATTATGGTTATGCTTATGGTTACAGTCAATGGCAGGGAATAGACCAGGGCTGGCGTTTTGATTTGGTTTAGTCTAATCTAATGCCATGCAAAATGTAATACAAAATGGAAAAGCATTACAATTGGGTCGTGCATCGGCAGTGCCATTCTGAGACGTTGACGTTATTTCCAACATCGGGTCGGATTTGACATTTGAGCTGGGTTTTTTTTTCTTTTTCTTTTTTTTCGGTTTAAACATTCTGCAGCACCCCAAAACAATAACTAGCCTTTCAGACATTTGTTATTATTCTATCAGTTATTATTATTTCCATATCTATTATTCTATTATCTTTTATCATCACAGTCTCTGTCAGACTTTGTTTGAGTTGTACTGCTGTTGTAAGGGGATTGATTTTTTTATTTTTACTGCAGGCGGTCTTGTGCCGTGCCGACCTGAGACCAATTTGACCAGGGGGCATGATTACATTACTGTTACTTAGTGTGAAATTGAGGTGTTGTATTGTGCTGCACTTAGAAATGTCAATATAATTATACAGTGTAAATTTGATATCTGTGAAGAAGGCCATTGCTTACAGGCTTGAATGGAATACATGTACAGAAGAAGGTATACCACCACCACCAGGCTATTTCATTTGTGTGCAGATAAGACCCAAATAACTCATTCTGTGGACCGTGTTATTTTCTGTGTGTATTTGCGTTTCCAAATTCCTACTCTCCTCTATACGTCTTCTAACATTGATATTTTGTGGGCTTTGAACAGTTTTTTTTTTCTCCAACAGGTTCCAAAGACGACTCCTCTAAATGTGGCCTGTTTGCTCTCTGCACTTTAGATGGTAGGTGTGCGTGCGTGTACGTGTGCGTGTGCGTGCGTTTGTGTATGTGTGTATGCACCTCTGTGTATGGGTGTATGCTGTGTGGTCCATCAATGCCCTTCAGATGTGTGTGTCCGTGTGTGTGTGCACAGGTGTGTGTGGGCGTGCGTGTCTGTGTGTGTGTGCTTGGTTGGTTGTGTGTGTCACACAGCCTGTGGTGACTCAGCATTTTTCAGTAATGTGATGATGGGCTGAGTGGGCTCCGCTCTGCTCTCAGAGTCCTTGCTGAGTCATGCTAAGCTCCAGCTTTCCAGCTATTCTTCTGTATGTGACATCATTAATGCCTGATGTGTAATAGCGCAATGGTGTAGGTCTGTCTGTCTGTCTGTCTGTCTGTCTGTCTGTCTGTCTG
>NC_085871.1:25159306-25161806 GCF_034702125.1 Engraulis encrasicolus
GTACTTTCTCTCTTTATCTTTGTCTTTCCACCCGTCCACCCATCTCCACCCCCCCCCTCTCTCGCTCTCTCTCTCATAATTGGCTTCTAGCATTCATGCTGTTGCTCCATTCTGCTGTTCCTCTCCTCCTTCTCCTCTCCTCTCCTCTCTTCCTCCTCCTCTCCTCTCCTTCTCCCCTCCTCCTCCTCCTCCTCCTCTCCTCTCTCCCCTCTCCTCCTCTTCTTGTCGTTCGTCACAGTCTCTTGCGAGCTCCAGTGCTCCTGGGCGTGATATTAGAAAATTGGCCTCATTCCAGTAAGAGGATTAACAAGTGTGTGTGTGTGTGTGTGTGTGTGTGTGTGTGTGTGTGTGTGTGTGTGTTTATAGTCCCTTTGAGCGAGGTAATGTATGTTTTTCTTTCATTTCATTCAGCATTTATATTCATTCTTCCTTTCAGCAGCAGTAAGTGTGTGTGCTGTATGCAACACACACACACACACACACACACACACACACACACACACACACACACACACACACACACACACACACACACACACACACACACACACACACACACACACACACACACACAAAATTGGATCCCTGTTGAGGAATTGCATAATGAGACGATGCATATTAACATCCAAATCATCTTCACATCTTACGTACTGTACATTACACGAGTGCCTCTCAACACAGAGCAAGTTCAAGATGAGGTGCGTGTGCATGTTCGTGTGTGTGTGTGTGTGTGTGTGTGTGTGTGTGTGTGTGTGTGTGTGTGTGTGTTTGTGTGTGTGTGTGTGTGTGTGTGTGGTCAGCGGCTCTGGAAGTGGTTAATGTGAAATGGACGGGTGTTTGTTTGTTTGTTTGTGGATAAGGGGTGAATTAAGTTCATTTAAAACACTTAAAAACCACTTCTATTCCACCCCCATCTGTCTCTCTGTTTCCCTTTCTCTGTGTGTGTGTGTGTGTGTGTGCGCACATTCATGGATTAGTTGTGCAAATGGACTGGGGTGTTTTTCAGCTCGTTTGACCTTTTACGCTCCTGCATGAGTCAGGTGTGTGTGTGTGTGTGTGTGTGTGTGTGTGTGTGTGTGTGTGTGTGTGTGTGTGTGTGTGTGTGTGTGTGTGTGTGTGTGTGTGTGTGTGTGTGTGTGTGTTTGTTGTTGTGCGTATGTGTGCATGTTTGTTTGTTTGTGAGTCAGAGTGTGTGTCCACTGCCAGTAGCCAAGTCCTCCATGTGTACCACCCAAATGGGTAGAATTGCTACTGTGTGTCTGTCCATGTCTGTCTGTCCATATAACACGTAACAGTCCTTCCACTGCAACAGCTTGTGCCTTGTGTATATGCGCATCAGTTACAAAATCGACATCTCTTGCTGGGTCATTCCACGCCAAATCAACAAGAGCCTGCGCACTTAGGTCTCAAAAAATTCTGAAAATATTACCAAGTGTACCCGTGGTACTTAAGAGAAACACTGTAAATTTATTTGAATGAAAAATGTATACTCTCTGTGTTACAGCCAATTTTACTGGGGGAGGGGGGTGCCCATTTTGTTCACACTCTTTTTTTTGTCAAAGTTCACAGGCCCGTAGCTCAATAACTAAACCATGTAGGAAGCTCAAATTTGGCATGTTGGTACATAGATAGGAATATTTTGTTGCTAAACTGTCAGTTTTGGTCTGTATGGTCCTGCATCGTCATAGCATTCCCTCAAAGATGATACAAATTGTACTGGAGTTTTTGGCTGTGCTCTGTTTAGGCCTTCAGAAGACATATTTGTGCCCAACATAGCCTCTTGATTTTTTCCCCTTGTAGAGACAAGTAGGAACACTCTCATAAAAAGCTATAAATAGAAAGGAAACCCCATCAGTGTTTGACCAGAAGACCTCACAAGTCTGACAAATCATTTTGGGTGTCATTTTCAGAGCTCCAGAATCCCTTGTGGGATTGTCCACAGATTTTTATTTTATTTGTTTCTTCATTCTCCATGAAGTCTTCTTTTTAAAAATGCCAATGAGACTTGTCTTATGTGATGTTTTCTTTTTTAATTTCCACCCTGAACATGGGCAAAATGCAAAAAGAGAGCAACATGATTTTGACAACATTTAATGTAAATGCTAAATAATCAAATGCAAATTTTGCCCGGACATGATCACCCGAGAGTCCCTGTGCAGGGGTGCAGGTATCCCTTTTAATTTCAATGATTTCAGGAGCGTTCAATGTGGGAGAAGGTTCGCACACCAAAAGAGACAGTAGGTCAGGCACAAAGAGTCATGTTGTTACTTTTTTTGACCAGCAGATGGCAGCGGAAGAAACGCATAGAAAACATATTGCTCTCAATGTGCATGTTGCCCATGTTCAGGTTGGAAATTATAAAAGAAAACATCACATAAGACAAGTCTCATTGGCATTTTTAAAAAGAAGAATTCATGGAGAATGATGAAAAAAATAAAATAAAATTCTGTGGACAATCCCACAGGGGTTCTGGAGCTCTGAAAATGACACCCAAAATGAT
>NC_085871.1:25166806-25169306 GCF_034702125.1 Engraulis encrasicolus
ATAGGTCTCTGAGGGCGGTTTTCGGCCTCTTTCGGTGTCGTATACAGACACACACACACACACACACACACACACGCACGCACGTAAAAGTCTATCCTCACCTCATGCATTAGCAATGATGGAAGACTCATTGATTTGGACAGGTGAAGGACACTGATATAAACACTAGGGATTAGGGATGGCTACAAACCGCACCGAAAACCGAAACCGTACAATTCACAGACATACCGAACCGAACCGTGCAATCCGTCGCAAACCGCAATTCATGTAGTGCCCAGAAAAATATGTAAAACAGAGATTCTAGGAGTATCTTATCCAGTCTCTCTGATTAAAATATTAGCGTATAAGACCAATCAGAGGATGACACAATTAAAATCACACCATTTTCACATTATAAGCCTACACAAACCATATGTAGGATATTTAGTAATAAGTCCGATTCTATTAGCCAATTGAAAGAGGGCATTTGGAACGCTCAGACAGCGCACATCAGCTGACGACAGTTTAAGTGCAAGCGCAGGTTAGCACAAGAAGCAGTTCTCAGACACATGTAAAAGGTCAAATTCAACTTGGCATCATCAAAATATTGTTTAATATTCTCAGTGCACCATTTATCATGAACTAAAAAAAGAACCATAGAGAACCGAAAACCGTGACTTTGACACCGTGATATTCAGATTCATCATTTATTTAAACTCGAAGAATCATTGAGAGCCCAGCCCTCATTTACAATGATGTCGAGTAAAACAAACAATTACACATATAAAATCATATATATACACAACATACACAATACAACATAAATCATATAAGAGGTAAGAATTAAGACAAACTATGAATTAAAACTTATGAGTTAAAACAAGTACAAGTATGTGATAAAAAACTTCCCAGTATTACTTTAAAATGTTCTAATGGCACAAAGGCTTGATATGAACCGAACCGTGAATTTTGTGAACCGTACCACCCCTAGTAGGGATGGCACAAACCGCACCGAAAACCGAAACCGTACAATTCACAGACATACCGAACCGAACCGTGCAATCCGTCGCAAACCGCAATTCATGTAGTGCCCAGAAAAATATGTAAAACAGAGATTCTAGGAGTATCTTATCCAGTCTCTCTGATTAAAATATTAGCGTATAAGACCAATCAGAGGATGACACAATTAAAATCACACCATTTTCACATTATAAGCCTACACAAACCATATGTAGGATATTTAGTAATAAGTCCGACACACACACACACACACACACACACACACACACGCATTGAAGAAGTCAACGTTTTGCAATGTCCAGGCGTTGCCCATGTTTTGCAATTGTCACACCTGGGATGGTTAGAGATGGTGATACTGATGAAAAATGGTACTACAGAGACTCAGTGTTCTAAGTGCAACGTACACACTCCGTCTCTCTCTCTCTGTCTCTCTGTCTCTCTCTCTCTCTCTCTCTCTCTCTCTCTCTCTCTCTCTCTCTCTCTCTCTCTCTCTCTCTCTCTCTCTCTCTCTCTCTCTCTCTCTCTCTCTCACACACACAGACACACACTGCACTGGATCTTAAACCAGACACAGGGTTTGGCTGTAGCGGGCGGCATAGTTTCTGCAGTCTCGGTAAGGCTAGACACCACACCACATGCACGCCACACAGTGTCACCTTAACAGTAGCAGGACTGTTGACACTGAGACAGGACAGGAGTCAGGGGAAAGTTAGTCATCATCATTAGGTATTTACAACCACGTCTGGCATCATAGCGGTGGAACTAGATGGCTTACAGTGGCTGTCTGTTTGTGTCTGTGTCTTTCCGTCTCTCTCTCTCTCTCTCTCTCTCTCTCTCTCTCTACCTCTACCTCTCTCTCTCTCTCTCTCTCTCTCTTTCTCTCTTTCTCTCTCTCTCTCTCACTCACACAGACACACACACACACACACACACACACACACACACACACACACACTCACACACACAGACTACGAAGGAGTGCATGGTGTGATGGTCTGGGAAAACTACCTAACCAAACAGGATAAGCAGCATGTTAAATGTCTCAATTGAGACACTCAGACATTACACTTTGTCCCACCTTGTCGCCTTTCCTGTTCAGAGGTGATTTCCTAACATTGTCATCTTGACAGACAAATGCACACTCCAAGTATACAGCGGATATATTGTACAAAACTAGTAAACACATGCAAGACAAAATTACTTGGCAGTTGTTGTTTTTTTTTTGTCTTGTCATTTGAACAGTGGCACTGTTATGAAGACAGATACACAGGAACTATTTCAGCTTGAGTCTCCTATTTGTAACTCTCCCATTGAGCCCCGGATTCATCATTTTCACTCCCCGTCTTTCCAATTTCATAGTCTGTATGTATATTTTTCTTTATTTTATCTGGGTAGTGATGCTGCCATAATTTCAATGTTGATAGAAAATGTCATTGTTTAGGAAAAGGCCGGTAACACTTTACTTTACGGATCGCTAATAAGGTGTTAATTTCATAGTAAT
>NC_085871.1:25189306-25199306 GCF_034702125.1 Engraulis encrasicolus
CCTGGAGCTGAGGTCCACACAACACTGCAGGAGGACACACACACACACACACACACACACACACACACACACACACACACACACACACACACACACACACACACACACACACACACACACACACACACACACACACACACACACACACACACACACACACACACACACACACACACACACACACATTAATAATGGGGACCCTGCATATTCATCCTGAATGCCCTATTGCAACTTATCAGAGGAGCTCAATCCATTGCCACCCTCGAAGGGCAAAAATAAACCCACCTCTTTACTCTTGCTCACAATCTCATGGGCTAGGCACAGTATGCTGTGTCATAATGACAAAATATGGGCTATTCACTTATAAAGTCAATTGACAAGCTGCTTTCAACGTGCGCCACAGTTCCCTTCACAAGTCTGATAAATGTTCTTTCGGGGGCCACTGAGGCACACTGCGCTAACACAGCGTACCATAGTCCCAAGTCAAGTCAGCTTTTATTGTCACTTTCTTATGCACAGGTCATACAAGGAAAATGAAATTACGTTTCTCTCTCTATACAATGTAACGGCATACACATACAAATGACTGACATTTACAGACTGACATCAAAGTGCAAGACAGGTTAAGCTAACAGTGATGGGCCAATAACAGTAAAGTGATGAAGTAATAAATAATAACTGAGCATTTTAACATTGGTGAGTGACAGTAATGGAACAGTGATAAACCAGTAACAATAAGTGATAGAGATAACAATGTAACATTTAACATTGAACATACAGTGTATGGGCAACATTGCCCAGGGGCACACACTTGGGTTCGAATCCGGCCTGGGTCATTTCCCAACATTACCCCATCTCTTTCCCCCAACCATTCCTGTCTTGTCTAGATAGGGGTTTTTTTTGTTTATAAACATGGTGTTGTGAGGAGGGACAAGATACTTTCAGCCAAGCATGTGAGCTAATTTTTTGACCGACAGCGGTTTCCAACAATCAGAGGTTGAGTTGTGCGCATGCACAGCCAGGGGAAAACTCCAACAAAAGAAAACCCAAACACGCTTATTATTTGTCTCAGATGTTCTAGATCAGCTAATCAACTCTCCTCTCTCCACGCTCTGCTCATGGGGGTAATTGTTTGCTCTCCTAATCTTAAATTGGGTGAGCTTTCCCTATGTTGCTGCTGCTGTCCCCTAAATCCCTCCTTTCCTTGGTGCCCATGGAAATCCAGGGGGCACCTCTGAACAGAGCCATACTGCCAAATCTAATTCATGAATTTTCAATAAAGAAATTGCATATTGAATTTCTTGTCTTTGTGTTTCTTGACTGTAATGGTCCTGACAAAACTGGCATAGTGTGACAGTGCCACCTTTTTAGCTCAGTAAAGTGAACGCAAACACTTGAAGTCTTGTTACGTTATACATGAATGATATAGCCTATGTGGGTCAACTTTAAAGTCGCACTGTGTAAGATGTGGCCAGAGCAGGTATTGCAACTACTGTTCAATGAAACTGTGCTGTCTACTGCCAAATTGGATATTTTCATGAATATTTAGTAAATAATCAAATCATATTTACTAGTATGATCAAAGTAAAGTAAGTTTTGCTGCTAAAAATGCCTATTTCTGGAAATGGAATGTATGAAAAGTGCCATTTTCCCGGTCATAATCAATGCTCAGAATTTGATAATGGTGGTAGGTCCTATGGATTCATGGAAAAGGGACCATGAATTCTGGAAAGAAACAACTAAAAATATTACACCGTGCACCTCTAATACACATTTGAAATTAGGTCGAGGGCTGACTAAAATGACTCCATGGGCGCCTGAGTTTGCCATCCCTAGTTTAGAGAGTGTCACATGAGGCCTTTGCAGGCGTCTTCCTAGACACTCATAAGAGCTGACACTTGGCCACCAGTGGGAACAGGCCTCTGGCGGCCATGTTTGCTTTGGCTTCACTGAACTAATAAGGTACACGTAGACCTGTCACACTATGACAGTGGTTACCAAACCTTCCCATACAGAAAAAACTGGTTACGAACTTTTAAGAATTATTCATATAAAATATTTAGTTTAGTTTAATTTATTTGATAGGGAGAGATAGGCTACATAACATGTAGGTTGCATAACAACCAAACAGCCAGCATCATAGCATTTATGGCCAAAAGATAATTTCCAATGCCTGTCCATATACAGTAAATATTCCATGTATGATATACTCCTGAAAGTGGCACCTTTTGGTGTTTGTGAAGTCTGTAAAGTCACCACCCTTCGTTGTACGTAAAGGCTATCTAAGTTATATTGCTAGCTATATATCAGAGCCATATTTTAAGAGCCACATTGCTTCTTGTGATGAGGGGGCCAGTCTGCTCAAGCAAAAAGGCTCTGGTTAGCATGTCAGCTCGGTGATGGTGTGTGCAAGATGATGCTACTGTTTAATTATTAGTCTTCCCAAGCCGTGGCCAAGTTTTTCTTTCCTTGTTGCCTCGTTCTGTGTGTGTGTGTGTGTGTGTGTGTGTGTGTGTGTGTGTGTGTGTGTGTGTGTGTGTGCGTGTGCGTGTGCGTGTGCGTGTGCGTGTGTGTTCATACAGAGCTATTTAATGCATCCCTGTCTCATGGATATGCATAGCATGGGCTGTTTACTGGTGGCAGAGGGTGATAGCAGCATGAAAGTGGTACATGGTTTGTTCACACCTCATTTTTCATGGGTAAACGGTTAGGCCGTCAGACTTGTAGCCCAAAGGTTACCGGTTTGACTCCCGACCCGCCAAGTTGGTGGGGGGAGTAATTAACCAGTGCTCTCCCCCATCCTCCTCCATGACAGGTATTCTGAGCATGGTACCATCCCGCCGCACTGCTCCCTTGGGACACCACTGCGTGCTGCCCTCTTGCACGGGTGAGGCATAAATGCAATTTCGTTGTGCTGTGGAGTGCTGTGTCACAATGACAATGGGAGTTGGAGTTTCCCAGTTGGGCTTTAAGAAAACAGTTCAATAGATGGGTCAGTAGATCAGAGGTTCCCAAACTGGGGGCAGGGACCCCCAGGGGGTTCATGGCGGTACTGACGGTGGGTCGCGGACAAAAAGGACTTGTATTCACATGCATGGTTAATGGACGTATTTGCTGTCCTGTGAATTTCTAGCAATATTAGCGGACAAACTATGAATTAATCCAAATGAATGTATTAATAGCCCCCTTGATGTCTGCATTAGGTACAGTACATGCCTTGTTTCATAGTGTAAGAAGCAGGGTGACACGTCAATTCTGACATAGCCTCTGTCAGGTGACTTCTCCTGTTAAGTGTGTGCAAATCAAACTACTTTCTCCTGTCCTTTCCTGGCCCTCCTGTCCTTTTTCCTCGGTGTTGCCCAGCCTCTTTGGAGAAAACAATGAAGTCCTCCTGCTGTCAACCAGCAAAGAGCAAATATTTTTGCTGTGCGGACCTCAGTTCCATTCACCATCTCAAATGAGAGAGTGACCTTTGAATTGCAGGCCTATGTTTGTCGAAATATTGAAAAAAGAAACCTTTAGCATTAACGACTCAACGAGCTTAACGACGTTGAGTCATGAGTCACAAAACTGGAGGCCACAGGAACTGACAGGAGGAGGTAGTTTGACTTTCACCCATGGTCATGTGTGCTGAGCAGGGGCCAGTTCTTGTCAATTTGGTGGCCTTGGCAAGCACCCTCTTTCCGTTTTGTGCATTTAGAAATTGCCATCTGTAAACCCTATGTACCTCTGATTGAGCACATCTGATCTACCACCTAGAGTACATACTGAGTGGCCATGAATAATCATTGGCAATGTAAAGTTTAATGTTTTATTCCACTTGACTTGAATTTTGTGGAACTTTTGGGTGTTACTGGCGCCCCTAAGACATTTGGTGCCCTATAGGCGACTGTGTTGTCTATCGTCGCCGGCCCTGGTGCTGTGTGTGTGCTGTATGTTTGATCGCTGTGTGAGTCATGCATAGGTGCTCTGCATCTGAGAGTTGTCTTTCAAATGGCCTCTGTAGGGACGGTGTCCCCTCACAAGACTTGAATTAAGTATGCCCACTGGGCATGCATTCAAAAATGACCAGACACTCAAGGTGCGTAATGCAATGCACAGACACAGACACAGACACAGACACAGACACAGACACAGACACAGACACGGACACCATGCCCTGTCCCCCTCTCTCTCTCTGTAACACACACGCACGCACGCTCCCACGTCTGCTTCCACGCACGCACCCATGCACGCACCCATGCACGCATCCATGCACGCACCCATGCACGCACGCACGCACCCATGCACGCACGCATGCACGCACGCACGCACCCATGCACGCACGCACACACACACACACACACACACACACACACACACACACACACACACACACACACACACACACACAAACACAAACACAAACACATGTAGGACAAATGTCCAGAGGGGACAGGACAGCACGCAATGACATCACACACAGAATCTCCAGGGAGGTCCATTTTGTCATGGCAACATCCCCAAATATTCTGCAGCTCATGAACTTTGAAAAATGTTGGCGTGCATACAGCTTCAGCGTAGTGCAGTGAGCATCGCTAATGCCATTCTGTTTGTTTAGATCCCGACTGTACGTCCCCTCTTAAAGTATTGGAACAAAAACACAGATGTAATAGTAATAGTCACACTGTAATAGTCAGTGAAAACACTTTACTCCCATAACAGTTCACCGCTATGACACACACCCTACCCTAAAGGGACGGGAGATAAGCGAACTAATGGGATAACAACAACTTAGTAGCAATGTCTCTTCAATTGCAAAGGTTGGACACAAAACGATCTCTCTTTTTAACAGCCGAGAGACTCTACTCTACACCTCAACATATTCCCATGGAGGGTTATTGTGCAAATGTGAGGTGTTTTGAAAAGGTTTTCATGTTTGAAGACCAAACTGGAAAAATAGACAATGAGAACCATAATGAAGCCCATCATCAGCCGAGCGATAAGAGATATGTAGTTTCAAAATCTGTTTAAAGCTAACATTAATATTTAACGAAGGCTATTCGAACTTGAGGTTTATGGGAACTGAAAATGTCATTTTTGTTCACAGAGATGATTAAAATTATTAAAATTTAAATCATTACATTTTAAAACTCATTTTACAATGGAAGAGAAACTGACGACTTAAGGTAGATAATGGGCACTCCGCCGAGAAAAAAAAAGGATCACTTGTGCTAGTATTCTAGAATCTTAGCCGAAAGTGTCACCGTGAGCCACATGCGATTGACTTCCAGGTCACAGGAGAAGCCACTAAATTATACATTTGTCGATTTGTCCCCTAGGAGCAGCCAGGGACCTCTTTTTTTTCTCCTCCTTTCATCTATTCTTCCTTAATTCCATCTGTCTTTTCTTCCCTTCTTTCCACCACTGATTGTATCGTGTGTGACTGGGCTTTTTTCCACATCCGTGTCAGGCCCGTGTGTGCAGAGTCCATGGAGATAGGCAGTCATTCTGGTCTAATTTGTCTCCCACGCTCTTGTCTACCGCTTCCCCTCCAGCTGTCTGTCTCACACACACACAAACACACACACACACACACGCACGCACAAAAACACACACACACACACACACACACACACACACACACACACACACACACACACACACACACACACACACACACACACACACACACACACACACACACACACACACACACACACACACACACACACACACCTTTCCTCTGCCTGCCACTGTGTCCACCTATTTCCAGAGCTAGTTAAAGCCACTTTGTAGCCGTGAGGAAATTCAATTAGACTTCAATCCATCCCCCTTCCTCACTCCCCTGCCACAACTGGACCTTGGGGAGGAACAGGTTATAATTCCACGCTCGTTTTCTTCTATCCTCTGATTTAAACTGATTCTCTTTCATGGGGACACTGACTGTTTGACAATGCTTGGCCGTGACACATGGTGTGATGAAGGATAGTGTTTCTCGAAGATGTTTTGAGCTTAACTCTGGTTGTCTGTCTGTCTGTCTGTCTGTCTGTCTCTTTTTCTGATTATGCCACAGTCAAAATTGTTCCACTCCGATTTTCTGCCAACGTGTGGGCAACTGTTTTGTGGCGTTTCTGCTGTGAAATATGGCTCGACTAAAGACTATGTTTGGTAACACTTTATTTTAGGGATACATCTATTAGCACTAATACATACAATATGCCTGTATAAGTAACTTGTAAGGCATGTACAAAGCAAAATCAAACATTTGTTAGGCATGTATTCGGAATCGCAAATGTCTTGTTCATGCACAATAAGGGATTTATTATCAATCTAACCTTAGTAATGACCTAGTAGGCCTTAGCATTTGCTTAGTACATGCCTTACAAGTTACTTATGAAGGCATTAACATTGTATGTATTAGTGCTAATAGATGTATCCCTAAAATAAAGTGTTACCGTATGTGGTTTCTTGATTATATATCTGTATTTGTCTCGCATTTCAAAATGTCATCATACTACAGTATAGCATTAAGATAACATGCTGTCTTGAACCGTTTACCGTGTTTGTGCCTCACGCCTTTGCAAGTTAACTCGTTTTCCACAACACCTGTGGCAAGTTTAGGCATGGTTTTGATCAGGGTACAATTTCGACACAATTTCACTCTTTCTTGGCAAAAGTAAAGCAACAGACTAGTTGTTTTACTGACCCGCTCCTTGAGGAGCATGACTTCACTCGCAAATGCGTCGCATCTTAATGCACTTTTGCACTTTTTGGGCTAGCGTAGGCTATAGCTACATCTTATGGAGGCTTAACCCTGTGAGACGTGAACCATGAAAGCAATGAGAGAAAATTCTATTTTTTTGGAATTTGCTTCAATATTGGTCCCTTATAAGAAAGGTAAAAAAAAAAATCAACATTTTGTTAAAGTCACTGAGATATTTAACGCATCATATATGATGCATCAGGCTTTAAAGGAATGAAAATTCCAATTTCATGACCATTGAAAAATGACTTTTAACGCATTTACAACTTTTTTTTAATTTAAAAAAGTTGTCAGACAATTTAATTTGAGGATTATCTTTAAATATCTAGTGAGATCCTGCCATTTTCTTAAGCCGATCCTTGTTTTAGCAGGACCATATTTTACATTTCCCACAGCCTGGTTGGGTAATTTTTTAAAATCTATGTAAAAACATAGCTGATCGAATGCTTAACAACCTATTTATGAGTGTAATATAGATCATTATTAATTTTTGATGTGTAATTTGAATATATGGGTCCATTACTACAATTGGACCATTTCTCCATTCACTTCAATGCATTTTTTACGAGATCATAATTTCAACATTTTGCATTACATTTTCAAAATTGCAAGTAAAACCTGTTTCTTAAGGCAATATCTTTGTCTTGAAGTAAAACAACTTGTGTGTTTTGTTAAACGATCGTCGTGGTATGCTTTGTAAGTTTCCCTATGGAGCAAATGCATTGATGGCTGACTTCCTGCCACCGCCGGATGGTGCTTATTTGTTTCATCAGTTTTAGCACGATCTCTCTGCAACATGGTGTAAACATATAAACCCTTCCTTGATTAATTGCACAAAGCAAGTGTTCAAATTAAAGGATGTAGAGTTATATTTCGGAAATTTGTACACAAACCTTTTGCAATTTGACGATATCTCAGCGTCGGTCAGGGAAACCGCTTCTACTCCATTTTTGCATTTTTCGCCGAGCTGTGATCAACTTGTTGTTGACCGCTGCTCTCTTGTGGCGGTTTCCGTGTACTGCAGGACGTTTGGAAATGACACGCAGGATGTTTTTGAGATGGATTTTTTTTTGTGTCAGCGTGGAGAGGGCTTTGAATTTGATGCATCAAATATGATGCGTCCGGCGTGATAGGGTTACCGTGTGTCATGGCAATGCATTTGTTTTTATTCCTATTTTTTATTTAGATTTAGTCTACTCTGAATACGGGAATAGCAGTTTGACCGCTCCCCTGGCTACAAGTTGTCCGAAGGTTCTCGACAGCTGTATTATGACATGCCAAAAATGGGCGTCAATTGCGTGAAATAAATACGCCTTTGCATGAAGACAGTCTGCACATTATAGGCTGTTTAATGTTTGTGTCTGTGTTTGTGGCTGTGCTTTTGTTTGGAAAGTCCTGCATTAATAAAAGTAGGCCTATGTGGCAAAAATTTGGAGAGGCTTTGACTTATTTGGTCACATTCTGTGTATATCTCTGTCTTTTTGTCTGTCTGTCTGTCTGTCTGTCTGTCTGTCTGTCTGAATCTCACAGCAGGCATAGGAAAATTAAAGAAGACACTACTTAGAGGTCTCATTAAAATTTCAACAGCTGCCACTAATATCCTCTTACTCTGTCCATAAATGAAAGAGAAATGCAATTACGTCTGACAGCCACTCACTCTGACTCAATCTGACAGTATAAGTTAGCCAGATAGGGAAGAATATTGAAGGGAACAAAGATGCAAAATGCACAATAGGCCTACATCTCGATGATGTCAATAGCATGATGATGATGATGATGATAATATTATGATCACAAGTATGGTGATATTGGCGCTAACAACAAAGACCATTTTCTGTATGCCAATCACTATAAAGCTGTATGAATGGATGTGAAGCAGAGTGCTTATAGAAAATTGAAATTATATGGTGGTGGAAGCTTTTTGATACTTCAATGTCGGTGATATGGTGGAATTCATTATTTTGAAGTACAAGAGGGAATAGGCACGCTCAACAGCTAAGATTAGATAAACAACTTTGAGTGTGAAGAAAACATCAATTTAGACTAGAGAACATTTCTTTGAAGAAAATAAAAACACTTTTAAGATTAATCTCAGGATGAGTTGCTGGAAAAACCCCAGCAGGGTGACCCTTTTAATATTTTAAGCAACATCGTTGGAGCTAATATCTTAATCATCATGAAATACAAGATGAAAACCATGTAGAGGAAGTGAATGTATCAAAATCAGACAGGAGAAAATCTCCCCCCCCATCCACCCTTACAAATTGCACTCTGCTAACAGGTAAACTCATTATTTATTGAACCACGATGAAAGCCCACATGGGAAAGAACTGTCATTGTGACACAGCACTCTACAGCCCACAGTGCTTACTGCACACAACGGATACTGCATTTATGTCTAACCCATGTCAGGGGGCAGCCCAAAACACTGGACCAGAGGAACACTATGGTGGGATGGTACCATGCTCAGGTTTCCTTAGTCATGAAGGAGGATAGGGGGGAGAGCACTGGTGAATTACTCCCCACCAACCTGGCCACCACATTCACCAGGGGGTTCAAACTCATTTCCGTCCAGGGGCCCGTAACGTAGGCCTAATTGAAAAATAACGCAAATTTGTTTCATACCGGAATCACATTCATCAATCAATTCAAGTTGGATGACAGTGGGTATATCAGTGACTGTGATGGTGAACAACAACAACATTGCTCTCATGTATTGAAATCCTGAATTCTTGAGACTGCCGCAACTTTGTAATGAGCTTGAGATTTTCTTCTCCTTACTTCTGCTTTCTCTACATGCCTGGGGACGGATTGAACTAGCCTGATTATCATCGACTTTCAAATCTCTTCGAGACTTGGTCAGACCAAGAGCATAACAATTGACGTTTCCCAAACAGCATTGTTGACCCACCTCCCTTGGTTAGCTATTGGTTGGTTGGTTCCTGACAAAGTGGGTGGAGTTCTCATCAGAAACGATATTTACATTGCTCTTGGCCTGACTACAAGCAACACCAAAGGTGTTGCACCACTAGGAGGGTGTGGCCTGGCTAGGATTGAACTATCTGGCGGGCTACATCCGGCCAACAGGCCTTACGGTTTCCTTAACGTCTCCGTGAGCAGTGCGAGTCCGAGAGGTTCGCGGGCTGCCTTTCACAGTCAACGTCCACGTTCTATCCGCGGGCAGTAGCCATTCATTTTCAATGGGAGCCGCGCATTGAACGCGAACGTCCACGCAGGAAAGTAGACTCGAGTTCT
>NC_085871.1:25206806-25209306 GCF_034702125.1 Engraulis encrasicolus
ACACACACACACACACACACACACACACACACACACACACACACACACACACACACACACACACACACACACACACACACACACACACACACACACACACACTGCACACTGCACTTTCTGCACTAAACCCAAACATACACACACTGACACACACACACACACACACACACAGACACACGAACACACACACAAGACGCACAACGCACCTTCTACCTGCACTAAACACATACACACACATACACATACACACACACACACACACACACACACACACACACACACACACACACACACACACACACACACACACACTGCTGCTGGTGTACTTGACAGACCTTTTAATATTTATTTTTCTTCAAAATGCTACTATTACCATGTCAGAACGCTATAAAGGACTTTTTTAGGAAAAGCACAAAAGCACAACAAATACCTCTTAATGTATGTCCTCTACAAGTCTTCTGTTGTCCAGTCTTGCACTTTAAATGTCTGTATGAGCACTGTCTATGTCCATACTGTCTTAAGTCCATGTATAAGTACTGTCTATGTCTATGGGAAAGCAAGAAATGTAATTTCAAATTCTTTGTATGACCAGTGCATGTAAAGAAATTGACAATAAAACCTACTTGACTTGACTTGACTTGAAGATCTAATCTGATTACTATTTTTTTCATGGTTTTTATCTCTTTTTAAAGCACATTGAGTTGCTTCCATGTATGAAATGCGCTTTAGAAATAAATTGCCTTGCCTTGCCTATTCAAATGAACAATTCCTTGACATTTAGAGGTACTATATTCACATTCAGCCAAACTTTCAAACTGTGTTCACCAGTGTTCTTTACCACTCCTCTATTTTCCACAAACCTTTAGAAATCCTTTAGAAATACCCATTTAAAAGGATTATTTTAAGGATGCCGTTCTCAGCAGAAAATAATGGCTTAAACTTGAATTCACCTTGGACAAACTGGCAATCTTTAACAGTGTCTCAGCTATTCTCTGAAGTTTTATTTTGCTGCGGCTTCAGGTCTTAGTCAGCATGAAGAGGACACTGATTCACCATCTTATTAATCAGTCAATAACTAAAAATCTTGAGTAAGGAAGATAAATAATAATTAGGTTTATACTTAAAAACAGTTTAAAGTACATGTACACAATGTGTACATAATGAGAACAATTTGTTTGTCAATGTGTTGTTCATCTTTATTTTGTTGTTGTTGTTGCTGGAACATGATTTCATTAAGTGAAAGCCTACACACACACATCATTTTATGTACAAAAAAATAGAGATGGAGAAAGAGTGAGAAGACAAAAGAAAAGAAAAGAGAGAGCTCTATGCTACAATGTATTTCGTTGAGAAAAGTTAACAAAGTGTCAAGAGGTATCAAGGAAATAGCTTGTGTTTGTAGTAGCTGTTCGTATGGTGTCCACAAGTTACGTTGTCTTTATGAGGTATATGAGGTATATGTTTTTATAGGGTCCTAAAGATCTTTTACCAGCCTGATCAGCACTTTGGTCTGCTGTCTCTTTTGTAATTTAAAGTATAAACAATAGAAATTTGATTTGACGTGGCTCGTTGTTACTATTCAATTATGCTACTAGTGTCGCACCGATACCGGGGCCCCGATACTGCACTAAAATGGTGGTATCGGTATAGGCGAGTACAAACAAATAGGGCACTGATACCATTTACGGATGCTTGTTTGACACTTGGACGCAGCCTTGAACCTAGTTATTTTATATCAGAGGTATTTAAAAAATATTCTACTTCCAGTTCTACTGGATTCACTTTGTACAGTATTAGTCTTTTTCCTGTTTCACAAAGGTAGGCAGCAGCCTGACAAAGCCATGATAGATGATAGCAATGATGTTACATCCAAGTAGTAGCCTATGCAGCTCTCCATATATATACTGAAATTTCAAACAGAGTAGTATCGGTATGGTATCGGTATCTGACGATACTGCACAGTCGGGTATCGGGTATCGGTATCAGGGCCAAGAAATGGTATCGTGCAACACTACTAAATACTCGAGAATTGATGTGAAAGGAGCATAAAAGCCATTGCCTTTGACAGCGGTCATTACACTATTTCAACAGTCATAGAAAGTCATTTGACCTCCAAATGTTTGAGTGGCCTCTTCACTCTTCATGGGACATTCAAGAGCATTCTAAAGACCCATATAATAAGGTCTGTGATTGCACTAGTAATCAGCTATTAGCAATTACCATCAACATAAAGAGTATTTCACTAGTTGACCTGTGTAGTGTTTTTCTTTTTGCTTTTTTTCCTGGAACATTTTGGAAATTGATGCCACAGCAATCAACAATAGTAGCAAGCAACCGGCAATGACCCTCAACATAGACACTAATTCACCAGTTAACCAGCTAATCATGTGGCTAAGTCTGGAACGTTTCAGAAATGATTGATCAGACTGTTCCGGAACTGATTTACGATGTTCCAGAATGTTCCAGCTGAGAGTCGTTTTGCATGCAGACGCCCCTATTA
>NC_085871.1:25219306-25231806 GCF_034702125.1 Engraulis encrasicolus
CCCTCTGGGGCGCCAGGTCACAAAATGAAAGCTATATGGGCATGTCTCAACACATGCACACACACATGTGCAAGCACAGACCCCATCAACACACACACACACGCACGCACGCACGTGCGCGCGAGCAAGCACACACACACACACACACACACACACACACACACACACACACACACACACACACACACACACACACACACACACACACTCGCTCCATGACTTACTTTGCACTGGACAACCAGGGCCGCAAGAGGCGTTGAAGTCTCTCTTCCCTCCTTCTCTCCGTCCGTTTCCTTCTCCTCCTCCGATTTCTCACTCCCTCCATTCCGTCCAGGAGGGGCCCTGCTGCTGGAAGTCTGCAGTCCTCCGCTCCCAGTCTTCACTCCTCTCCTCTTCCTCCTCTCCCTGTGATGATCGTCCTCCTCTTCATCGTCCTCGTCGTCTTCGTCATCCTCGTCTTCGTCCTCGTCCTCCTCAGACCTCAGGCTCTTCTCGCTCTCCTCGGGCGACTCGCGCTCCTCGGTGGAGTCGTCGGCCGTGCTCTCGCTGCGCTCCTCCGTCTCCGTGGAGACGCCCCCGGAGCTGCCTTCCTTGCTGTTGGCGAGGGGGGAGCGGACACGGGATGCCGCCGCTGCCGCTGCTGATGCCGCCAGGGGGTCCTGCGGATGGTGGGGGTGGTGTTGGTGGTGGAGGAGGCCGTCAGGGCCGGCACCACGCAGTCGCGGCATGTTGCCCTCCAGCAGGCGGCGCTGCACGATGCTGTGGGGTTGCTACGGGAGGGAGGGGAGAAACAGGAAACAGGATATGATGTCATGTCACACGACCAGGAAGGGAGTCAGTTGTTGACAGCCACAGATCAAAGGATTGCAGGTTGGAATCCCACCCTTGCCCCTTTGCTGCTCCTCCATGCACTTAAAGTGATATTGTGCAATTTTTGGAAATAAGCTCATATTACACCTCCCCTTGAGATAAATGATTGAGCTTCACCTTTCTCCTGTACTTCCAGACGTTTTTTGAGTATGGCAGTGCAAATTTTACCTCAAAGCTAGCAATTAACATGGAATAACTAGGAATTAGCAGAATTCTCCTTTCCGTTAAGCACATAACCCCAGATTACTCCAGAAAGGGCAACCAATGTACAGTACAACTGTATGCTACTTCAGATACAAGTTTATGCTACTGTCCATCTGTTTATATATGGATGTAGTTCAGGAGGAAGCCCGTAAGTGATTGACAGCTGTCATTACTTGCTCCCGACTTCAGAGATTTTATCCCTTCTTCTCCTTTCACCTGCCTTACGGTACATGAACACCAACGGCGCGGACCTCCACAGTACGTCCACAGAACGTGTCCGTTATCAGTCCGAAACGGTTAGAATGCATGAAAACAAATCATGCCTTGCACACAGGAACGCGGTGTAAGCGCGGCGCATGTCCGTCCTGACCGGACATGTCCGCGTTGCTCCTTGAAAATAGAAATCGAGTCTATTTTCCTGCGCGGACGTCCGCGTTCAATGTGCGACTCCCATTGAAAATGAATGGCTGCTGCCCGCGGATAGAATGTGTACGTTGACTGTGCAGTGTGAAAGGCAGCCCGCGAAGCTCTCAGACTCGCACTGCTCATGGAGGCGTTAAGGAAACGTGCCGTCCCTGTGTGCATGTACCGTTACGCAAAGGCTTCCTGAATTGTCCCACCACCTCCCCCTACTCCTCCATATCACTATAGAGCACCCAGCTACAATTCTGCAATACACATAAGGGGTGCAAGCAGATCCTGCATGATCTCTGCTTAAAGCATCCCAGGACCGAGGCCAGCTAACATGCCATGTATGCTTATTGTACACCAAGCACTCAAGGGCGAACTAGTGAAATATAATGTAATGTAATGTAATATTTCATTTGCTGGGCAGTCATGTAGTCACACACACGTACAGCGCACGCACGTACTCACACACACACACACACACACACACACACACACACACACACACACACACACACACACACACACACACACACACACACACACACACAGTCTCCTTCTCTCAAGCTCATGACCTCCGTCTAGGACACACACACGTCTCCCAAGCTCTTCCAGACGGCAGGGCGGCATTCTCACTGAAGTTATTACATTGTTAAGTTGTTTACAATTTAAAACAATATCCAGGACATGCTGTCTAGAAACGGGCCTGGTTCCTGAGACAGGATACACAGTCAGATGAAGGCTGAAAATATTGCTTGTGTTCGGACACAGCAGCAGCCTCTAAGGAGTTTTACGATATTATGTCTTTCAAAGAGTAATGAGATTCTGTCATGTAGTACAGAGGCACACAGATAATCTTTGGGCGTACTGCAGGCATTAAAGTTGCAGTTCTGCCAATTTCAATATGCTGTTGTATTGCTCACGTTACCCTTGACTTGTCAGTACCTGGTGATGCTGCATTTTTCGACTCAGCCTTTTCCGAGATCGGAGCTATTCTAATGGGGGCAGATTTTGTTTACATTTTAAAAATTCTTAACATAAGCCTACTCCAAATATTTTCCCAAAATGTGTCACTGTCAATGTTGCCAAATTAGCGACTTTTTGGCGTCTCCGGCGACAAAAAACCTCATCTAGCGCCTTTAGCAACTTTTTGGTGCATCTGGCGACTTTTTAAAAACGCATATTTTCAATGCAAATTCATTGTTTTTCAACATAATTGTGACTGCGCCGCCGTCAGAAGCGTTTCCCACGGTTAAGATGGGCTGCAGATTAGCTCTGATATTCCAAAAAGTAGCTAGAACCACCCATTTCTACTGTGAAAGAAGGCATGGGGGCATATTTTCTGTGGATCAGCGCGCCGTAGTGATGCTGTGACGTCATACGTAACGTCATGACGTCATCTAGCGACTTTTCAGCGAGCCAATAGCGACTTTGGCTGATTTTCTTTTGGCAACACTGGTCACTGTTTGCTAGTTGTCTGCCGGCCCCCATTACAATGACCAGGATCTCGGAAAAGGCTAAAGAAAAAAAAATCTCAGGTACTGACAAGTCCAGAGTAGTGTGAGTATTACCACTGCAGGTCGCCTTAAAGGATAACTTCAGCCAATTTCGGAGTATATCTATAGCTCAATCCAAAGCACACAATACTGCAAAATGACCACGACCCCCTTTAACTGCTCAAAAAATGCTGTATCTGTGGGCCTCACAGATCACCAAACTGGGACTGTGCCATGTTTCATTGATGTCAATGTTAGGTCAATGACTAACGTAAATAAAATACAAATAAAGAAGATCCGATCTGAATGGAATGATAATTGCAACATCGGCAATCAGTGATCACCAATGGTGACTGGATAGCTTTCTGTGAGTTCAGACTGATCTGACAGAAACATGTTGGAGTAGAAACTGGACAGGTTAATCAAGAAGTTACATAAAAACAAAAAAAACTCAATGATAACTACAACAGAACAATCGATAGTCAACACTGGTCATTTCCCTGAATTCGTCGAGCTGCAGGCTGAACCCAGCAAAGCTCACGACACAATACAGCAACGTGGTGGAGCAGCCGGAGTCTCCTTCAGTGCCCAGCCGGAGGAAACAAGGTTACAGCACAATGAATTTGTTCTCATTGAATTAGGTGTGTTGTGAGGAAGACTAATGCTCCAGGACAAGGGCATATTGTGCATTCTGTATACAGTGTATGGCAGGACAAATAACAACAAGGGGCATCAAGGGCAACACGAACCTTCAACAACACTAAAATCCCCCCCCTCTCTCTTTCCTCCCATATTTATATTATTACACAACAAATTGTGTGTGTGCCAAGATTGTGTCTATTGGAAATAGCCCCTTCAGCTGAAATGTGGGGATGCTGACAGCTTTTCCCAGGACAAAATCATCGGAAAGGGCTACCCCTACTGTACAAGACTAATGCTCCAGGACAAGGACATATTGGGCATTCCGTATACAGTGTATGGCAGGAGAAACAACAGGGGCATCGAGGGCAACACGAACATTCAACAACACTAAAATCCCCCCTCTCTCTCTCCTTTCATTGTAATTATAAATTCATTTTACTTTGTATCTGCTAGTGATGTTGGCTATGATTATGTCCTCATTTGTAAGTCGCTTTGGTTATAAAGCGTCTGCCAAATGCAATGTAATGTAATGTAATGTAATGTAATATTATTACACAACAGGCAGTTCATAACTGGCTACATTCAACCCGAAGCTTCTGATGCATTTTGCAATGATCATTTTCAAATGATTCAAAGTAGGCCTACAACAGAATACACGTGGTCATCTATAACAGTGTTTCTCAACCTTTTTTTAAGCGAGGCACCCTTTCAATTCCTGAAAATTTTCAAGGCACCCCAAACCAACAAGCTGTAACATGGCATCGCATCGGATACCACAAAAGCTTAGAAAAGTAATACATTTGGAGACGTCACACAACCTACGTTCGAAGTTGCAGCTTACTGAAGTTGCAGCTTACTGAGGCGACCTAAATTTACTTTATTGTGCGTAAATGGCAGATGAAAGACTCCACTGACTAAGCAATACTTTTTTAATTTAGACAAATATGTATCATATTTAATAATTTATTTATCAGCCACGTTTCCGCGGCACCCCTGAGGGTGGCCTGTGGCACCCCAGGGTGCCCCGGCACCCCGGTTGAGAAACACTGATCTAAAACCCCTGAAACCACTATTAGCAAAAATTGGGTATACTGTACATCTAAGCCAATACTGGTGTTACAGGTGTCATGCACTGTTCAGGATCTGTGTGTGTGTGTGCATGCATGCAAGTGTGCTTCTGTGTGTGTGAGTGTGTATGTGTACCCGCGTGTGTGTGTGTGTGTGTGTGTGTGTGTGTGTGTGTGTGTGTGTGTGTGTGTGTGTGTGTGTGTGTGTGTGTGTGTGTGTGTGTGTGTGTGTGTGTGTGCGCGTGTGTGTGTTGTGAGGTGGCATCATAATGAGGGCTCTGGCCATCTGCAGCTGGGGACAGACACGCCTGGTAAACAATATAGCAACAGCATTCCCTGGGGACATCATTAGCTCGCGCAGTGTGTGTTTGTGTGTGTGTGTGTGTGTGTGTGTGTGTGTGTGTGTGTGCGTGTGTGTGTGTGTGTGAGAGAGTGTGTGTGTGTGTGTTCATGCGTGGTATACGTCATGCGTATGTAAATGTATACGATGCATATCACAAATTGTGCTGTACTGTATGTGTGTTTGTGTGTGTGTGTGGGGTGTGTGTGTGTGTGTGTGTGTGTGTGTGTGTGTGTGTGTGTGTGTGTGTGTGTGTGTGTGTGTGTGTGTGTGTGTGTGTGTGAGAGAGAGAGAGAGAGAGAGAGAGAGTATGTGTGTGTGTTCATGCGTGTGAGAGAGAGAGTGTGTGTGTGTGTTCATGCGTGGAGTGTATACGTCATGCGTACGTACAGTCAATGTATACGATGCATATCACAAATTGTGCATGCTGTACTGTGTGTGTGTGTGTGTGTGTGTGTGTGTGTGTGTGTGTGTGTGTGTGTGTGTGTGTGTGTGTGTGCGTGCGTGCGTGTGTGCGTGTGTGTGTGTGTGTGTGTGTGTTTGCACGTGTAAATGTGTACATGTGTGTACATGCACATCTATTTTGGAGTATGCGTGTGTATATATGGTGTGCATATTGTTTACATGTGTGTGTTTGTTTTTGCGCATTAGGGGGTACGTGTGTGTATTCATGTGTGCGTGTTCATTTGCATGTATACACATTTTTAATCTGCCTCTCTCAGACACGCCAGCGTGAAACTGTTACATAACACATCACGTGCCATCATCGGCTAAATTAAGCATTCCGCTGTGATTCCTGACACCTGAAGCAGGAAGCAGGGGTGTTATTAACACACACACACACACACACACACACACACACACACACACACACACACACACACACACACACACACACACCAGCACACACGCCAACACACACACACACACACACACACACACACACACACACACACACACACACACACACACACTGACAGCCGCACCTTAATATCTTTGTGGGGGTCCTCCCATTGACTTCCATTCATATGAACCCTAACAATTGTTAAAGAATGCTAAACAGAAACAATCCCTAACCCTAACCTGTCAGTGTTTTTACACTTTTACTTTTACCAGTAACAACAAAACTACTCCAGCAGGGGTCAAAACATGTTGGGTCCAGGATTTGGTTGGTGTGCTCCAATAGCAGTGACCTCACGAAGGTATATTAGTGCAGTACACACACACACACACACACACACACACACACACACACACACACACACACACACACACACACACACACACACACACACACACACACACACACACACACACACACAGACACACACATGCACGCACACACTGACAGAGCATTTTGAAGACTAATCCAGATGTAATGGGCCTCCAGGTACTTGATGAAAGGTATAATTTAACCACAACCTAAAATGAAGTTGGCTACAGTGTGATACCAAAAGATTAGGTTTATCATTTTTGTTGTTGCCATGGCAACGGTTTTCTGACAGGTACGCCTGACCAAAAATCACTGATCTAAGTCTCATCATCATCACTTTTCATATTTTTAGCTTCAGACATCCTTGTGAACATTTGAAGTGGTCTGAAGCACAAAATAACCAAAATTGATGTGCATTACCCAAGTTAGATGGAAAATACATTAAGGTGACATTTTGGGCAATAAAATCAGGAAATGACGTCACTCATAATGATGCCATAATATCCAATAACGACACCAAACTGATGTCATTCATAGATCTTTAGCTGAAGATCATCCCCTCCAAGTTTGGTGGTCATACACCATTCGGTTCCTAAGTTATTAGGGGGGGGTCAAATGAGCCCCCCCCCCCCCCCTCCCCCCCCCCGGTCCCAGGAATGCCAAAAAAGCCCGGTCTGGATAGGGTTAATACAGGTGCATAATTGATTCAGCACATATAATATACCAGTGGTTTCCAAAGGGCGGAACGTGGGCCAGATCCGGCCCGGGCATGGCAAACATTTGACCGGCCATGAGGTTGGAAGAAATGGTAAATCAGATATGTATGCTATCTGTGACCATACGGTCGGGGGATTTGTTTGCTTCATTCGCACAACATAATTTGGCCCTTGGGGGAAAATAATTGGAGACCACTGCAGTTTATTGTATTCTCAGCCATTGCTGTTAATGTTATGTAGCTACTTGGAAAGGTGCACAAATTATTAAATATTGTTATACACACACTCAGAATCAAAGAAAAAGGGAGGCGCACCTTGCATCAATTGATGGTATTCATTTGGGACAGCACCCTTAAAAGTTATCAAGAAATCTGAGTGAAACCTGCTACCTACTTGTTATACACACACTCAGACATGAAAAGAACCCTTACATAAAATACTCTCTTCTACACCACCTCAAGTAGGTCATGTTTCAAACAAGTGCCAGTGATATCGCAGTGGTAAGGTTATGCATTTCCAGCCTTTCCCTTTTTTCTGTCTTCCTCTTATGAACTCGACGTTTAGCAAGTCGCAACAAACCATTGTCAAAGAGAACACGACCTCAAACAATCAACCCACTTTAACTCTGTTGGAGATGTCAGGTTTTCCAGAAATTAGGGCTGTAACGATACACTCAACTCACGATTCGGTTTGTATCACGATTCATGACCTACGGTTCCATGCACCCCACGATTTCACATTTGCCAGCATTATAAACTTTATGTATAAAAACTATGATAGTTTATAGGTAGAGTAGGTTACAAGAGGCTACTAATACATTTTTTTATAAGTTCTTTATAATAATGATGATGCTTGGAAGCACTATCACTGTATATCATGTGGTTGTTTTCTAGGCTGATGGTTATCAAAATGTTAAAAGGGTGTATCACAATACTGCCTCCTTGTATCGCAATACAGTATCGTGAGTCTGTGTATCACGATTTCTCGGTTCGATACAATATCGTTACAGCCCTACTTGAAATGGTTTTCCATAGAGGGCTGACGGGTGCAGCGAACCATTGTTGGAAAAGAAACTATGACACTATGAAAGAAACGGTGACCCTACATGTTGATATTTTTTGTTTTACTTTGAATACACTGTGTTATCAGAATCCGTGAAAATTATTCTCTGCTTGCAACAGTCTCAAACAGCACACACTTTACAAAGTGCACAAATTTCTTTCTTTTTTCTTGAGTTGTGAGTGTGGTGCAATCGCCTACGTTTACTGTAGATACAACAGGGTCAAACAAGGGAAAGGAATCTCATCTCAATCTGGGGATGTTGACAGCTTTTCCCAGGACAAAATCATCGAAAAAGCTTGTCCCTCTCTATACATGAAAAGAAAATGAAGGTCCGCAACACTGTAAATGCTCCCAGAAGATTTATTGGCAGTGCCAATAAATCTTCTGGGAGCATTTACAGTGTTGCGGACCTTTATTTTCTTTTCAGTTATCTTACGTTTGGTCCAGCACCTGTGCCACTGATGTGCGCGCATTCTTTGACTTTCTGATCCTCTCTATACATACCATGTAATGTAGACCCAATTCTGACACCCGCCCCCCTTTGTCCTGGCCCCGGGACAACTGAGCTGTTTGCCCTGCCCTGTCGCCAGCCTTGCATGTACAGTAAGTACTGTTTGTGTGTGTGTGTGTGTGTGTGTGTGTGTGTGTGTGTGTGTGTGTGTGTGTGTGTGTGTGTGTGTGTGTGTGTGTGTGTGTGTGTGCGTGTGTGTGTGTGTACTCTACTTAAAAAACCTATCCCTTCTTTGCATCTGCACTTGTTGTTCTGTAGCTATATTTTCTATGCACTTCGTATCTGCAAGTGATGTTGGCTATGATTATGCCATCTTTGAAAGTCGCTTTGGCCGAATGCAATGTAATGTAATGTAATAACTATGTTTTATTGGGGATCATTGAGAGAGGGAGGGCCTGAACTCCTTTGTTTTTGTCAAGTCACTCTCTACTGGGAACATGGTCTCTCCCAGAACTGACTCTGCTCCATCGTCATATAAAAAAAGTTACATTTTTAGTAACGTTTTTTTTTACTTACACAGAAATGGACCGTGGAGGAGTGGTCAACTTTCCCCGTGTACATTTTTAGCATACGGAAACAACTATGTTTAAGAAGTTGGTGAAGTTTGTGTGATGGTTTTAACTCCCAGTTTAAAATAGGTCCATTTTATTTAAGAAAATATGCAATATTCAGCCGCTGTTAAATAGATAAGGTCTTTTAAATATTTACCACAGTAGTGACTCATTTCTGTGTCTATTTTTTGGCCCAGCCTCACTGCCCAGATCGACAGAGGCCTCAAGTAGCCTACAAAGCTTGCTTATGCACAGACAAGTTAACACATAACTTTTCACACAAGCCCTTAGATGCACAAGGAATGCCTTGTCGTAAAAAAAGCACTGAATTTCACATTAAGTGGGATGTACAAAGAGAAGTGTGAAAGCTTGTTTAGGCACGGATACAGATACATAGATCTTTGATTAATAAATAAATAGAGCTTAGCAGATATTCATATGCGCTAAGATGCCGTATCCACACAAGTCTTGGTACATGATAGGCTACTCCTTCAGGATACTATATGTAGGCAAGGCAAGGCAAATGTATTTGTATAGCGCATTTCATACATAAATGCAATTCAATGTGCTGTAACTATATCCTCTAGAGGACTAGACTCGTGAGGCTGCTGCTTCATCCTCTCGTCCCCAAAAAGAAGCACCATATTTGGGCAGGGAGATGGGTATCGACTTGTCTTCGGGGGGGAACTGAGGGGTGGGGGCTTAGATTTGGGAGCTGCTTTGGTCAGTCTGTGTGAGAACATCTTCTCCACAGAGGATTGGAGGACAGTGTGTCCATACAGGCAAGGGGGATTTAGAGCAGACCCAAAAGGAGAGATAGCCTACCACTGCTCTTTTCTCTTCCACCATTCAATCAGCTGACCCAATTGTTGTGGGTTATGAAGACCTTGTAAACAGTTGCAGTAAAGTAAGTGACCTGGCTAAAGTCTGTGCAGAGACCTGATTGAATGAAAGCAACTCTACCCAAACATGGAAGAAAAAGGGGCAAAAGATAAGCTACAGCTCAAACCAACACTACCATACATGGCTCACTTACAGAGAACCCAATATCTACGGAGCAATCTTAGCAGACTGCTGTAATAACAAATGATTATGAAGGATTTATAAAGCATTGACATAGGTCAGCATAGCTAGGCTGCTATGTGGTTGAGGAAAGTGTTCCAGCATGAAGAAGAAGTTCATTGAGAAGATTTAAAGGATAACTTCTGCCAATTTCGACATGCAGTTGTAATGCTCACACTACCCTGGACTTGTCAGTATCCGGGAATTTGTTTTCTTTTTCTTCAGCCTTTTCCGAGATACTGGTCATTGCACTGGGGGCAGAGTTTGTTTGCATTATTTAAAAAAAATCATCTTGATTTATTCCCAATAACATCCAAAAGGTTATGCAACATCAGCAGACAACTAGCAAACAGCGATACCTTTTGGGATAATATTTGGAGTAGGCCAATGTTAAGAAGGTTTTTAATGCAAATAAAGTATGCCCCATTAAAATAGCTCAGATCTCAGAAAGGGCTAAGCTGAAAAATGCAGCATCACCGGGTACTGACAAGTCAAGGGTAGCATGAGCAATACAACAGCATACTGAAATTGGCAGAAGCTGTTGCTGCTGTTGCTATGACTATGAGTGTGACTGAGAGTATGTATGAAAAAATGTGAGACACAGAGAAACTCTTCTGGTTCTCTGTAGTTTATTGTATTTTCTGCTCCCACCTCTCCATGCACATAATATGTTTCTTTGTCTTTCACTCTCTATCTCACTGTCTCACTGTTTCTCTCTCTCTCTCCCTGGTTGTTCTTTTTCAGTCTTTTATCTTGTGTTTTCTTTCCCAATTCTGTCCCTTTGTCTACTATGTCCTTTTTCACCCCCCTCACCCCCTTCACCTCTCTCTCAGCGTGTAGAGGCAGGACCACTGACAGCTTTGACTGGGCCCAGGACAAAGTCATCTGAGAGGGCCCCCTATACCCAATACATACAATGTATGCCCCCCCCCCCTACATACAATTCTGGGCCCCCTATCTCCCTGGGCCTGGGAGGACACCATACCCCTTTGTCCCCCCCTTGTCGGCGGGCCTGTGTAGAGGTGCTGGAGTGCAGCCTTAAGGATGCGGAGGTGATTGCAGGAGCTGGATGCCCATGATGCAGCTCAAGCGGCAGATTACTGTGAGGCTGAGAGATAATAATGGTCGTCTAGCCGCCCCACTGGGAACTCAACTAATGGGCAGAGACACAGCGGGAGAGAGAAAGAGAGAGAGAGAGAGAGAGAGAGAGAGAGAGAGAGAGAGGGAGAGGAAGAGTTTTCAAAAGAAACTAAAACAGAAAGGGAAGAGGCAGAGATGAAAGAAAACAAGATAAAAGAATGAAAAAGCAGAAGGATGTAGAAGCATTTCCACAAAATAAATTGGCAATGATAAAATCACATTAAGGAAGTGGAAAAAGGGAGGGGCTAGACAGAGTATGACAGGGGGATAGAGAGGGAGGGGGGGGGGGGTAGATTATGTGTACAAAGATAGAACATAGAAAATAGCTAGCAAAAAACACTAGCGACTTTTTCAGTCCATGGCTCTGTCTAAAATGTCATTCACTATATAGTCCTAATTCACTGTGTACATTAGTCCTTATATCACACCCGATGTAGTGAATGCTGCAAGTGAACATTTGGATTCAGTACCTGTTTCTATCACAGTGACCTTTGACCTCTAATACCAGACCAGTTCACTGGGCACTCCATGAAAGCATACCTCACACAGACCTCATTTCGCCAGCTCACTCAAACACACATGTCATCTACCATGCCTGAAAAATGTCAGTGTGCACGTGTAGACCGCTCTCTCTCTGTCTCGCTGTGTGTGTGTGTGTGTGAGAGAGTTTGCCATGATCAGATGTATGGGTCACTGAAGGGGCTCAGCTCATTTTCTACCTCCTGGAGGGGTTGTAACCCCATGAACACCCATCTACTCCCCATCATCATCATCATCAAGATCACATACAGCCATGAACTGTCAGTGTGTGTGAGTGTGAGTGTGTGCGTGTACGTGTGCGTGTGCGTGTGCGTGTGCGTGTGCGTGTGTGTGTGCGTGTGCGTGTGCGTGTGTGTGTGCGTGTGTGTGTGTGTGTGTGTGTGTGTGTGTGTGTGTGTGTGTGTGGTTGGTTCAGATCCTGTACTTTTAACAGGGAAAGGGGAGTGGGCAGCTGGCCTTGGGAGTCCCTGAAGTTTGAGGGGCCACAGGCAAGTTGCCTACCCTTGCCACATTGTAAAACTGCCCCTGTCAATAAACCTCAATCAGTTCTCCCGACATCCGTTGTGCATTCCATTGCAACAGCAGTGGAAAATATGAATCCCAGTGTTTAACAGGCTCATATCAGAGACAACTTTATATAGGAGGAGACGAAACAATTCAGAAAGCATCCATAAAAAT
>NC_085871.1:25236806-25241806 GCF_034702125.1 Engraulis encrasicolus
TTTAAATTGGCGTGCTTATCTTTTCACGCTGAATTCACGAATGACAGTTGAGCGGAGAATAGACTGCAGGTGGTAAATTAGGCACGCCAAATTTCATTACGCTTCTCCCAAACTTTCGTTTTGAACAAAACATGCATTTAGTGGTGATGATGGAGGAATAAGCTTGGCTTCAAATTGTTAGTCTGGCCTGGGTCAAGTGTTCTGGTAGAGCTTTAGTCCTGTTACCAGCCAATCAGCCAATCAGCAAGCGGGGCAAGGATGCACATTTCAAACTTCAACAATTGTCACCCCTCCCTCCAGTAACAGTTTTTCAATGTCATGATTTCAGTAATTGGGGTAAAACAAGGCAATGATTTCAAATTTCAATAGAGTTTAGCCCTCCTTCCAGTAAAGGTTTCTCAATTCGGCCATTCCAAACCCTCTGTACAACGTACGCCACGACCATTGTATCAAGAGGTTGGAAGAAGCAGTTTTTAAGCATGCAGTATAGATTTATGGGTTGGAGGTGATGTAAACAGGGCAGGATTAAGATGGCAGGGGCCCCTAGACTACACGTTACCGGAGGCCCCCCGCAGAAGGCAAATTGCTCTACGAAATTAAACAGGCCACATCATAATTCCAAGCTAAGAATATTGCAGGTGTATTTTTCAATACTGCATCTTGTCACAATTCTGCAATTATTCCCTTGTGTGGCCAACCAGGGTCCCCATGGCAGGTGGGCCCCCTAGGCTACAGCCATATCTAGCCTGTGCGTTAATCTGGCCCTGGATGTGAAGGTAAATGGTTAATGGTTACTGCCTGTCACGACTGCAAAATGTCTTATGTAACCACTGTATGCTGAAGAAGGAATGCAGGTTGCTATAACTGTTTAGCACTTTTGTATGCCTGTCTATCTCTTTTTTTCATCTTTATTTATATTTGCCACATTACCTATTTTACCTAATGCACAAATGCGGGCCCCAGCCTATAAACTTGTACGTGTATTTAGCTTCTTATGGGGAACCTTTCTCTAATATACCTTTTTCTACTTTCTACTAATATACCTTTTTCCTGACATGTAAATGAAAGTCTACATTAAGGTGTGAAGAGAAATAATTAATTAATTCATCCATTCATTCACTCATTCATCCATTCATTCACTCATTCATTCATTCAATGATCGAAAATCAAGTCGGCTTTATGCATAAATTAGTTCGATTAACCTTGACCAACAGACAAAAAGACACACAGACATGATCTAACAAACACACTTTATCATGCACGCACGTACGCACGCCCACACACACACACACACACACACACACACACACACACACACACACACACACACACACACACACACACACACACACACACACACACACACACACACACGCACACACACACACACACACACACACAAACACACACACACACACACACATACACACACACACACACACACACACACACACAGAGCTCCTGTTGATATTACATAGAGAGGGCCAGATTACATCTGACAGCAGTGAACACACAATGTAATTTCAAGCCAGGCTACGTCAGGTGCAGCTGTTGATTCGTGTAGACCTGAAGGCACACACACTCAGGCAAGCACGCACACACGTATGCATACACGCAAGCATGCACGCAAGCATGCACGCACACAGGCACGCACGCACACACGCACGCACGCACGCACGCACGCACGCACGCACGCAAGCTCGGATGGATGGATGGACGGACAGACACATGCAGGCACGCAAGTACACCATCCTGAAAAACAGCCAACTCATATTGGAAGGACTCTCTCTCTCTCTCTCTCTCTCTCTCTCTCTCTCTCTCTCTCTCTCTCTCTCTCTCTCTCTCTCTCTCTCTCTCTCTCTCTCTCTCTCTCTCTTTATGCATGTATGCACTCATCAGACAACCTAAATACATAACATCAACATGCATAATCACTTCCCTCTACAGTACAGACTCTCGCTTAAGTCTCCAGGGGTGATGGTGCTCAGACTGAGAACACCCTCTCCACTCCTCCATTTAAAAACACAGTCATTCCTCTGGGACCAACCCCAGATCACACAGCAAAAAGCTATCCTGACTCCATCCTTGGCGCACACGCACTTATGCAAGCACACACACACACACACACACACACACACACACACACACACACACACACACACACACACACACACACACACACACACACACACACACACACACACACACACACACACACACACACACAGAAACATACATGGATGCATTTTGACCATGGAACATGGCTGCGCACACACACACACACACACACACACACACACACACACACACACACACACACACACACACACACACACACACACACACACACACAGAAACACACAGAAACATACCTGGATGCATTTTGACCATGGAACATGGCTGCACACACACACACACACACACGCACACAGCAATGACACCTAATTTACAATGGTGATGACTTAACCAAAGGAGGGCAGACATAAAGAATTCAATACAGATGAAATATGGAGGAGCGGAGGGCAAGTGCAGCACTACAGCAATTTAGGTAAGAGTCCTATTTGCTGCCCCTTTTTCTTGGAAGAGGCCATGTTCCATGCTCACACTGAGAACTGTGTGTGTGTGTGTGTGTGTGTGTGTGTGTGTGTGTGTGTGTGTGTGTGTGTGTGTGTGTGTGTGTGTGTGTGTGTGTGTGTGTGTGTGTGTGTGTGTGTGTGTGTGTGTGTGTGTGTGTGTGTGTGTGTGTGTGCGTGTGTGCGTGTGTGTGTGCATGTGTGTGTGTGTGTGTGTGTGTGTGTGTGTGCGTGGGCGTGTGTGTGTGCATGTGTGCGTGTGTAGGCTATCTGTTTGACTTATAGAACAGTGGGATAAAGTAAGACCTACAAAAATCAAAATCATTGGTAACACTTTCTATGAAGCCCATATCTATAGCGCATTATGAACGCATTTATAACAACTTAGAATGCACATCATAATTAATCATAGTGCATTATGACAGATATAATGTATTATAAGCCCCTTCATTGTCTGTAGTTTAAAACCATTCACGAGCACTCAAAACACCCTATTTATAATGCATTATAAGCAAGATTATAGTTATTCATGACTGTTGATACTCCATCATGAAGCGTTATGATTGTAGTCATAATGCACTATGATTATGATGTGCATTATAAGTTATTATAAATGTGCTCATAATGCGCTATAGATACGGACTTCATAGGAAGTGTTACCTCATTTTTATCATCACCTTAGCCATAGCCTAATGGTTACTGTTATAATGCTATTACATTGATGAACATGTTGTGTGAAGTAAATACCAAAGCCCAAAACAAATTTAGCAAACATTAGTGATGGATTAGTCTGGAGTCTTCAACCAGACTCTCGTGTCAGAGTTGCCTGGGAGAGAGAGAGAGAGAGAGAGAGACAGAGAGAGAGAGAGAGAGAGAGAGAGAGAGAGAGAGAGAGAGAGAGAGAGAGAGAGAGAGAGAGAGAGAGAGAGAGAGAGAGAGAGAGAGAGAGAGAGAGAGGCCATTTTGGTGTCAGAGTGACCGAGAATAGATGGGCTGGATGGCCAGTTTATTGATCTGAATTTGCTGTCAGCCAGTAGATTGACGAGTGTTCGAGTGTCTGACTGACAGAATAGATGATCAATCAGATAGCCTCTGGCTAAAACAGTGGGAGGGTTTTTATTACGGGAAAGATGATGATTGTTGTGAGTTGTTAGCTGTGGTGTGTGTGTGTGTGTGTGTGTGTGTGTGTGTGTGTGTGTGTGTGTGTGTGTGTGTGTGTGTGTGTGTGTGTGTGTGTGTGTGTGTGTGTGTGTGTGTGTGTGTGTGTGTGTGTGTGTGTGTATGTGCCTGTATGTGTGTGTGTGTGCATGCGGGTGTGCATGTGTGTGTGTCTGTGTGTGTATGCTTATGTAGGCCTATGTGGGTTTGTGCTTGTGTGTCTGCATGCATGTATGCGTGTATGTACATAGGCCCCTACTTGTGTGTGCTTGTGTGTGGGTGTAAATGTGTCACATCTGTTGAAGCCGTGTGTGTGCATGTGCACTTCACAGCCCTCAAGCCCACATCACCAAATGACTCAGCAGCAGCAGGATCATCACACATCACACAAATCACATCAAGAAATGTACTTTCATGTTCTGGTTGAACCAGAGAAGCAAAACAGAACTGAACTACAGTATATAACGTTCCTATTTATAGGACCCCCACACAATAGACCTAGATTAACACAAAGAGATCTAGATTAAGAGAATGAGAGCAGAAGACAATGTCTTTAATGATGCTGTTGATTGAACGTTGCCTGTCGTCTGTTTGTCTGTCTGTCTGTAACGGCTGTGATATATGGACGTATTTTCCACACGCTCTCAACCTGCTCGCTCGCCTCGCGTGGTAATGTAGCATTGTTGGTAACACTTTATAATAATGCTCCTTAGTAAAGACTCAGTAAATAATTAACTAATGATGAATAAAACATTAACAAATGTTTTTATTATTAACTAAGTTTTATTAATGCTTTATAAAATATCTACAAATGATATATGCAAGATTTTACACACCTTATAACAGAGTATTTTTTTCATTTACAAGCAACTTGTAAATGTTTGATAAATATAAAATATCAACATAGCATTTCCTAGTCATTTACAAGCATTTGTTTACATTTCCTAGTCATTTACAAACGTTTGTTAATGTTTTGTTCATCAATAGTTAATTATTTATTAAGTCTTTATAATGCTTTTTTGCATCCATTATTCTAAAGTGTTACCGCATTGTTTCCCGGTCAAATTAGCTTAGCTTAGCAAATGCTGTGGTCAAACAACCGTCTCTCTTCAATCACAAACACTGTATGTACAAATAAAAATGATGAAACAGGAGGGAATATATTGGTCATCTTAACCCAAGTGTCATTTATTTTAAATCCATCTGTGAAAAACGATTGGCAGATTTGACACCACCGAAATCAAAGCAGCCTCCATTTTTAAATATCCC
>NC_085871.1:25249306-25269306 GCF_034702125.1 Engraulis encrasicolus
TTGTTAGCTTTTTAGTGTTTTTCAGTAGCCTAACAACACAGTCTATCTACCTCACACAATGGAGTAAATGGAGTAACATCTAGGCCTATGTAATACAGTATCATGTGCTAGTGTTGTACTTACACCATGAATTCACTTTTACTTTTACTTTGGACATTTCTGATGTCAGCCCACCAGGAAATGCCCACAACAGCCCTGTCTCGCTCTTTCAATCTTCCGGTCCTCTTCTCCTAACATCCATGCCCACATCACTCTCACTCTCCTGCATCCCTCCCTCCCTCTCTCCCTCCTCCTCTCTGTCCTCTTTTCCACGTATCCACAGCAATGCCTGAGTATTCTCCCTCTCCTCTCTTTTTCTCGGCCCACACCACACCATATGTGTACCATACCTTGCCCCGCCCACACCCTACACTCTTTTTCTCCTCTCCTCCCTCACTCTTTTCATTCTCTCCTCTGCTTCCACACCTCCATTTAATGTGTGCTCTGTTCTCCTCTCTTCCCATACCCTGCTCTTTACCCTCTCTCTCTCTCTCTCTCTCTCTCTCTCTCTCTCTCTCTCTCTCTCTCTCTCTCCTATATCCTTTGCTATGTCCTTTGCGCATGAGCGGTGCACATGAGTTTGCCCTTTCTCCCATCTCCACTGTTCAGTGCTTTGCTGCCCCCCACCCTTCCCTTCTTTCCTCAGCCCTGCATCCCCCCATCACTGCTCTGCCCTGCACTATTCCCTCTCCTCCTCTCACCCATCTACCAGTGGCGGATCCAGAAGGCATTTTTTGGATGGGCCGGAGTGAAGTTGGGGTGGGCAACCCCTTGGTGACAGTGATATTTTTTGACGGGTTTTTTTTCGGGGGGTCCTCCCCCAAGAAAAAATGAGTTTCTTAGATGCAATTTGCTGCATTTTAATCAACCAGGTGTCTGGCTTAATGCTGTGCCCGACGCCGGACGAGGCACTGAAAAGTCGGGTGGGGCATCTACTCTTCCTTCCTACTCTCATCTTTTAACCCCTCCCCTCTCCTCCCCTCCCCCTGGTCCGTTTCTCCGACTCACCCTTCGATCTTTCTCTCCTCCTCTTCTCTTCTCTCCTCTCCTCCATCTTTCCCTCCTTCTCAGTCCTCCATTCTTCCTCCTGGTCCCAGCCCGCCATTCTCCCCTCCTTCCTCCACCCCTCCACCATGATCCCTACCACCAGTGGCGTGTCGTCGCAGATGCCAAGGGATGCCAGGCATCCCCTAATTTTCCCAAAAACAGCTTTAATATCCGTTAATCATTAAAACATTCTGTATATCGACGAGTCTCCTATTTTAATATTCCCTTCCACTCTCGTCACTCTCTGTGAGTATTTTCCAGCTGGGGAAATAGCGCCCCACCCCCTCCCATTGGGTAACCATCTGGTGAAACAAAGTACTACACGTCTCTCGATGCTAAAACAAAAACTGGTGCCAAGTCGAGTTGGCAGCCATACATTTCTGGAGTTTTGAAAAAAACGCATGCTTGACCAATCATATTGCTCAAAATTGGTCACGAGTAAATCATATTGCCCGTCTATGATTTGCCAAGGAGGGAAACGGATGATACTTCAGGATCGGCAGCCACTTTACCTGGCTGCCAGTAGAACTAGAAACTACATTGAACAGACTAGCGATTACGGGCAAAATATAGTGACAGTTAAAGCGCGCATACACAGCCGATGGCTCCCAATGTCAAGGCAGGCAATGCATAAAATGGATTTAACATAACGACAGGATCTTCACATGGACACATATACGTTCAGGATAACTTCTACAACGGTAGGCAAACTTGCTTTATTGTTTCAGAAACGTAGATTATAAGCAGGCCACCTAACGTTTTGTGAAGCTAGCTTTGTTTTTAGCTTTGTTGCTCGCTGCTTGTTAGCTCTTGCTATTATGGCAATAAGCTATGGTGATTGGCATAATGTGCCACCAGGTCCTAAATATACGCATCATGCCACTTCTCTGTGCGCTGTTGTGCTCTGTTTCAGCCGCGTGCATCAGGGTTATTTTTCAATGAGTTTTGTTTTAGCATGTTTGCGCTGGAAATCGCCATACATCTGGCAAGCATAGAGAGGTCGTACACACAACATTTGACATTCGATACAAGACGTGCACGATTCAGAGCAGCCGGTTGAACCTAGTCATCAGTAGAATAACTATTAAGTGGTCAGTCAGTGCATGTCCGGTGTCTGTCTGTGTTATTGCATTCTGTTCTGTGGGGCATTTGAACTGGCACTTAAGGATGAGACTGGATTGTGTTTAGGGGGCTTGTGGAGCATCTGGTGTCGTGCGTGAAGTGCAAATTCTTGCGGTGTTGCTTGTCACTACTCCAACTCTGAACAGACATAGTGTTTTTCTTGTTATTTATTTCTTAACTAAAGTAGTCACACGCATGATCAAGAGCTGTAACTGTGCTCGTGGTGTGCTGTTCAAAACAGACTAGAGACCAAATGCAAATGCCTTCCTGGTTCGCAAACATGCAACGCATCTCATAAATTATACCTTATTGATTTTATTCTCATGGCCAAACTTTCTGCCTTGCTTGTTGTCCCAGCCAGCCGCTGCTACTGATTAATAATAATAATAATGTAATATTTATATTATATTATATTATATTATTATTTTTTTGTTCTCCCTGGCTTCCTCGGAAAAATAACGCACCTCATGCTACTGCCTACCACCCTAAGATCGTCCTCCCCTCTCACCCACCTCCATAATCCTCCTCCTCTCCCCTCATCCCTCCATTCTTCTCTCCTCCCCTCAGCCCCCTCCATGACCACCCATTCCCCTCATCCCTCCATTCTTCTCTCCTCCTCTCACCCCTCCATGATCCCTTCTTCTCTCCTCCTCTCACCCCTCCATGATCTCTCGTTCCCTCCTCCTCCTCTCCGGATGATAGTGGTGGCAGTCATGTCTGCAGGATGCCTGAGGCTGAAGAGCCAGCAGCAGCAGCAGCAGCGGTGGTGGCAGAAGAGAGCAAAAACAAGCCCAGCTATGTTATGTAACCGTGCATGTACAGAGCGAGCCAGCGCGGGCGGTCGAGTTAGCGGAATGAATTAAAAACAAGCAAGCGAGTGCACTGTGTGCATGAGAATGTGAATGCTCACCCTGCACACACATATATGTTATGCAGTATATATGAACAGCTTCTTTCCAGAACGAGATATATCCATTTTGGACCATTTTGGGAAATTGACATGTTTGTATTGGGCACTCCATTGAATTGCATTGAAAAATGCATTTTTAGAGGTTTAAAAAGTATGTTCTCATAACATTTGAATGGCAAGAAGTCACACATATGATAATGGTAGGACTTCTTAACAGTTCCAATATTAAGATGCAAAAGTCAAAAATGGTGGATATCTCCTTTTGGAAAGAAGCTCTTCATATTAGTGAGGCTTGTTAAGTCAATATTCCATAAGAATCTTTCACTTGGTGATGCAAGCACCAAATCACGTACACCGGTGCTCCAGGGCCTACTCTCCCAGAAAAGGTCGCTATCCAGGTGAAAAAACAATATGGCGGCCATTTTTCAAGATGGCCGCCTCATTAAAGGTGAAAAAAGCTGTTTTCGTCTTAGAATGCCAAGTAATCAAGACATCTGAGTGATGGAAATATTAAAATGTATGAATTCTGACCAGGACAACTTAATAGTATCAATATTTCATCACAAAATGGCCACCACTTTTCAAAATGGCAGGCCTTACATGACTGAAAATGCATATTTATGACATACAGCTGTCCGATAGCAGGTATTCATTATACATACTAACCTTGCCATATCTGTTGGAATACAATGTCGTAAAAACAATTTTGTTTACATTCTGTATTAGAGTGATGTTATAGCACAACCAGGGCACACTGGTGACATCACTGCTGTGAGACTCAGCATGGGGTTCAGTGTCGGCTTGTGGTACAATAGCTGTAGTTGTAGTTTACTAACTCTTTTAGTAGTATACTCACTTTAGTTGTTAGTATTTATAGTCTCCCATATGCTATCTAATAAGACCCTTTATAGATTAACTAGAAATGTAGTACGCATAGTTAGAAATTTAGTTAGATAGCCGCACCTGAATTGACAGGATGTGCCAGCGCAGGAGACCCGAGCCAAGGGTAACGGGGCTTCAGTTACCCGGATGGTGTACAGATCGCACGGGACTTAAATGACACTGGATGAACGATCGGGCTGGGTGTAGGGCAGAAGTTGCCTGATTTTCATAGACTTCAGATCACATACCACGATTCTGGTCTGACCAGGACTATAACGATTAGCGTTTCCATACAGGGCGAACTTTGTTTCCATGGCCTGGTTAACCCGCGTCCCTCGGCTTGCTACTGGTTGAGTTTAGCCCAATAGAACGTCTCTGCATAAACCACGTCACTGCCTTGAACACGCCTCTACCCAGGACGGTTGAAAATGCTCAGTTGATTGGTTCCAGACAAAGTGGGTGGAGATCCCGCTGTAGCGGGATTGAGCAAGCTCCTGTCCCTACTGTGTGTAGATGTCACCTGTAGGGCGGAGTCCGGCTAGGGCAGATGACTGAACCTTGTTGTGTCCCATATCTCAATGTGCTTTGATATTTTGTACGGTATTTTGTATTTGGTATTTTGTAAAAGGATAGCCCCTCGGCCTTTCACCGTATTACACAAGATGTCTGCTAAAAATCCATTGCAGTGCATGTCTGGAACAACACCTCAAGCACCCTGACCCTGAGCACGGGGGCCCAGAAAGGTTGTGTGCTTAGCCCCCTGCTGTTCACACTGCTGACACATGACTGCACAACGACCCATTGCACTAACCATCTGATGAAGTCTGCGTACGATATAACACTGGTGGGCCTCATCACTAAGGGTGACGAAACTCACTACAGAGAAGAAGTAGACTTGCTGGTCAGATGGTGCAAGGGCAACAACCTCCTACTGAATGTCAACAAGACCAAGGAGATTGTTGTCAACTTTCAGAGGGGCCAAAAACAACTGCTACCACTGACCATCGACAATGATGTTGTGGAGAGAGTGAGCAGCACAAAATTCCTTGGAGTGCACATCTGTGACGACCTCTCTTGGACCACAAACACATCATCACTGGCGAAGAAGGCCCAACAGCGCCTCTACTTCTTGCGCAAACTAAAGAAGGCAAGTGCTACACCCTCCATCATGACAGCCTTCTACAGAGGAACCATCAAGAGCATCCTGACCAGCTGCATCACAGTGTGGGGAGGAGGTTGCACAGAGCAAAACAGGAAGACACTCCAGCACATTGTGAACACAGCGTAGAAGATCATTGGAGCGCCACTCCCCTCCCTGCAGGACATTTACACCACCCGCCTCACCCGAAAAGCACTGATGATCACCAAGGACATAGGTCACCCTGCACACAAACTGTTCAGTCTCCTGCCCTCTGGAAAGAGGTACAGGTGCCTCCGCTCCCGTACCACCAGGCTGGCAAAGACCTTCATACACCAACCAATCAGGATGCTGAACTCTTAACCTGCCCTCCTATAACTGATAGCCCCCCCCCTCAACACTGAATTGTGATTGCACACTCTACTTGCACTAACTCAAAACACACACACACGCACGCACGCACGCACGCACGCACACACACACACACACACACACACACACACACACACACACACACACACACACAATGAACTAACTCAAAAGCACTGAACTAACTCAAAAGCACACACAAACATGCACACACATATTGCTGCTGCTTCATGCCTGTTACTTAATGACTGTACTGGATACCAACTAGTTGTAAATATTGCACATTACAATTGCTTACTTTATATTTATTATTATTTCACAATTCTACTATCACCATGTCAGAATCGTCACAATAGGACATAACTGAAAATACAACAATACCTCTTCTTAATACATGTTCTATGTATGCCTGCTGTTGCCCAGTCTTGCACTTTATATCTCTGTAACGGTATTGTATAACCCTTGCAAAATGCAAATAGAAAGCCCTGCCAACTGGGGTGGCAAAAAGATGACGAGGCCTGGAAAGTTCTCTGGTCAAAGCTTCCTGCAATTGCGGAGAGTTGCCAGCAACTGACAAAATGTGGATGCAAGACTGACTGCCGAGGAAGATGCAAATGCTATTGCTTTAGCCTCAACTGTACACAGTTATGTTCCTGCAAATGTGAGGACTAAAAATAACTAATCCAACATGTGCATCAGAGAGTTTTCCTACCAAAACAACAAACCCAAACAACAAACCTGTAATCCTTATAGGCATACTGTTTTTGTAATATTTAGAATCATTCAGTGAGTGTTAGTTTATTTACATGTAGGCCTAATTATGAAAATACTATAATTTTCAATATATATATATTTTTTCCATGTCTAATTGAATTTACCATGCTCAACATAATATATTTCCATACATAAATGTTCAAAATATGATCAGTCAATCAAAATACACATAAAAGTCATTTAAAAGCACTTCAATTGGCGGCCATCTTGGAAAATGGCCCCCATTTTGTTTTTTCACCTGGATAGCGACCTTTTCTAAAAGGGTAGGGTCTGAAGCACCTCTGAAACAAATTTGATGCTTGCATCACCAAGTGAAAGATTGTTTGAGGTATTTGCTGCACTATATGTCATATAGGCCTAGTATATATGTTATATAAGGCCAGTAGGCATGCAAACTCATATACCCACTCTCCGTCTCTGCCTGCCTGCCTGCCTGACTGCCTGCCTGCCTGTCTCTCTCTCTTCCTCTGAAATGCCCATTTTTAATATATCCTGTCTTGTCCTAGTTAATATTTGTCCTGTCCATCATATTTTTTCTCATATCCAAGACCTGTATAGAGAGCCTGAGGTCCTGACATTCTGTGGTCAATAGTCCACAGAATAGTCGAGAAAGATCATCGTTAAAAAATGTCACGAAATATGTCACGAAAGATGAATATCATATAATGCCATCATGACTTGCCATCACAGAAAGATGTCACGCTCAGAGATAACATTTGACACTAAAAGAACTCTCACACCCTCCTTCCCTCTCTCTCTCTCACCCGCTCTCTCTCTCTCTCTCTCTCTCTCTCTCTCTCTCTCTCTCTCTCTCTCTCTCAAAGATGAATATCACAACCTATCACTCTCTGTCTAACACACACACTCTCTCTCTCTCTCTCTCTCTCTCTCTCTCTCTCTCTCTCTCTCTCTCTCTCTCTCTCTCTCTCTCTCTCTCAATGAGATTCTCTGTGGGAGTCTCTGCTGATGGAGATTGTGGTTCAATTTTGGCGTCTTTCTCTCTAAGATGAATATCGCAACCTGAACTCACCATCACAGGGGATGTTAAGACTCAAATATGACATGTCACACCCAGGGCCGGATTAAGATGGCCTGGGGTCCCTAGGCTACAGGTTGCTGTGGTGCCTCCTGGAGGGCAAATTTTGGGACAAATTTACATAGACAGTGTCATAATTATGAGGAATTAAGGATAACATGTCTACCAACTGTACTCAACATGACAGATGACGTTTTCAATATTGGATCTGGTCACAATTCTGCAATTTATCACCTTTGGCCAATCAGGGGCAGCCATATCTAGCCTGTGCATTAATCCGGCCCTGCATGTCACACCAAAGGGAGATATGAGCTCTCCCACACCTCCAGGTCACACCACGAGGTCTCACTTGGAAAAGAAGCAACAGCCTCAATGTGACTGACTACCCAATAGGAGAAATAAATAAAAAGGCCATCTCTCTCTCTCTCTCTCTCTCTCTCTCTCTCTCTCTCTCTCTGTCTATTTCACATTCGTCTCCTGAGTTTCACCACCTTTTTTTCTCCATCGTGCTGCAATAACATTCACAGCAGGTAGCGGCCTCGAAAAGATTGGTGAAGGCTTCTGAATGCCTCCCTGGACTCCACATACTCTTTCACCTCTCTGTCTCTCTGTCTCTGTCTCTGTCTCTCTGTCTCTCTGTCTCTCTCTCTCTCTCTCTCTCTCTCTCTCTCTCTCTCTCTCTCTCTCTCTCTCCCCTCACAAAAACCCTGTGACCTTCCTCCTAATTCATTTTTTGTCTCCTCTCTTTTTTTGCGTCTGCCCAGTCCTCAGTGCTCTCACTTTGTCTCTGTCTCCCTAAGAGAAGCACAGTACACACACACACACACACACACACACACACACACACACACACACACACACACACACACACACACACACACACACACACACACACACACACACACACACACACACACACACACACACACACACACACACACACACACCCTCTCATCTCTCAGGCCTGTCAGCCGCCCTCGCTATCTCCACCCACATGACCCGAGGCTTCTCCGTGCAGACTTGTGTGTCCTGCAAAGGTACACACTGTAATTGGTAGTGACAGTGGAGTGGGCACGAGCACTGGCACACAGGCTTTCTCTCTCTCTCTCTCTCTCTCTCACACACACACACACACACACACACACACACACACACACACACACACACACACACGTGCGCAAAAGCACACACACACTGATGACCACACACACAGTTACTTTGTTATACTTTGGCCCTGCACAGTCAAACGCCAAACATATACTCAACCTCTCTCTCTCTCTCTCTCTCTCTCTCTCTCTCTCTCTCTCTCTCTCTCTCTCTCTCTCTCTCTCTCTCTCTCTCTCTCTCTCTCACACACACACACACACACACACTGGTGGGCAGGCTATCAATGCTGTGTTTACTACTTCAAGGCCATTCTATTCATCCTGTAGTGTTCGCTATGCTAGTAAGTTTAGTAACACGACTGTTCCAAGATCACATGCACACACACACGCACGCACGTCCTATCGTAGGCTTATGTCATATGTCATATCTTTCTCCTCAGTCCAGTCATCACCACCGATGGTTCGGATTCATATTGCCCACCATATGCAGAAATTATTAGCAGAAGTTATTAGCACAACTATTTCAAGATCACACGCATACACATACGTGTACGTATATGGGCGTGCACAGAAACACACACACACACAGACACACACACAGACACACACAGACACACACACACACACACACACACACACACACAGACACACACACAGACACACACACAGACACACACACACATGCGCGTCCTATCGTAGGCTGAGTCATATGTCCTATCTTTCTCTTCGGTCCAGTCATCACCACCGATGGACGGCCCAGATTCACATTGCCCACCATATGCAGAAATTACTCCTTACTCTAGTTACATCTGGGTTTGGTAAAACCAGGCCACCAATAGCCAGAGAAATCCCATCATGTCTTGCACGATCATTCTGCTCTGAAAGACTGCATGGTACTACCATGCGAAATCCCATGCTGCTTTGCACAACCGTTCCGATCTGAAAGACTGCACGGAATCTTTTTTTGGTCTTTACTATCCTACTTGACAGAACAGTTTGAGAGGTGGAAAGGAAGCGAATGGGGAGAGGGATGGGGAGGGGTGGGCAAATGACCCAGGCCGGGAATCGAACCCGGGTCGGCCGCATGGCAGACGAGTGCCTCACCGGTTGGCCACGGCAGGGCCTGACAGCATGGAATCTATACCTCAGAGAGGATGCTGATCGTGGACTCCAATCAGAGAGCAGATAGGCGTGGAAAGGCAATGAATTTGTTTGAAAAGATACAACTGACACGATTGGCTATGGGCTACGTATGCCAAAAATGATAAACACAAACCACAAACCCTCTACGGGATTTACACTAGGCAGATCTCCAGACCTTATATCTCACTTGTGATAGGTCTGGTGGTAACCAGCCAAGCATGAAACCCCTCGCTGCAATCAAACGAAAGCTTGTAGTTTGTTTACAGATTCCTTATGTCGACACTAGATGTGAAACCGGCTTTCCATCAAGTTTTCGATATTTGTTTTAAATAGGTTTAGTATGTCGACCTCCCCTACAAAAGAATGAATAGGCTACACGGTTCCTAGACTATATCTCACGTGATAGCATTGTGCGATAGCCAGGCCAGGCTACGTACCACTGCACAGTCTGGGGCCTCATGTACAAAGACATTTGTATTTGCCCCTTGGAAATCTCAAATGTACAAGTCCATGCATGATCAGATTTTCATGTTGATTCTTTTGGCACGTATTCATCTGATTTCACATGAAACTCAGTACACATTAACCCCTTAGCGCAGCGCCTATGTTATAACCTTACGGGCGCCAAAATTGTAATGGCTATGTCTTAATCTGTTACTTACAGCTCTCTGTACTGTCAAAGCAATGTTGTTATGATGTAGAGAAAAAGAGCAAAGATGAGTTGCGTCTGTGGGGTAGTATGAAAAAACCTTCAGGTGCTCATCGTATTCCAAAGTTGCAAAAACTTGTAGTGGAGAGAGAGAGGATCCGAGGCACTCTGAAGTACAGTTAAAAGTCCTTTATTGATACATGGACAATAGCCGACGCGTTTCGGTCGTGTGCGACCTTCTTCAATTAGCCCTGAAGACTGAAACGCGCCGGCTATTGTCCATGTATCAATAAAGGACTTTTAACTCTACTTCAGAGTTCCTCGGATCCTCTCTCTCTCCACTACAAGTTGTTATGATGTAGTTGAGTATTTTCAACAAATAGTGAATAGGGTCGCCGGCGACCCCATCTGCAGTAAGAGGCTACGATGCACTAATACTTACACACAAGTATTAGTACATCTGAAAATGTTTGTGGATTATGGAGCATTTTTGAGCGTAAGTAAGTTTTATTCATGAGGCCCCAGCTGGCAATAACTAGAAGATTGAAAAGACATCTGAATTGATTAAAACGGAAATGACAACCGTTACACTGACAGGCCGGTTACTCAGGCAAAGAAACCAACCTTCCAAACTGATTTATTCCATTCTATCAGGTTTGTTATGCAATTGTGCAAAAGCGAGCAAAACAACATATGTCTCTTTCGTGCTGGCCGTAAAACCATATGTGGTGGGAGTCAGCTGAGTACAGCTATATGGAGAAATCTCCCTGAAGACACGTCAAGGAAAAGGCAGAGCTGGATTGGCATTTAGCCGGGGAATAATATTTAGCGTTAATCTAAATTCGTACATACTGCTGTACATATTGTACTGCACATGTCCTCAATCCATGTGCAATGGTCTTTTGATAATGACTGACTCCGATAATGCACTGAAATTATTTTTGTATTCCTGGGTATCCTTTTGTATCCCTGGGATTCGAATAGTACAGACCTCCGCCAATCCAGCTCAACCCATCACCATAGTGAATACTGATATACATTTGTGAATTATTTTGCAAACCAACACTCAGACAAATGAACAAACAAATCCTGGTGAAAACAGTAAATGAACTAAAGAAATAGCATGTTGAGTAAAAACATTAACACATGAAAAACAGATGCTCAGCATACAGTAGGGTTTGCTGTTTGTTTCTCCATTGCCTCACTATTTTATATTGAATAATGTACAGTATCACAACTGACCTGATTTTTGCATTGCTGATGTCAAGAGAAAAAAGGAATAAAAATGTCCAGCTGGCATAAAGCAGGGCGGACATGCCACATCCCCTCTGCATTACAGTCACAAAAGAGCAATAACACAGGGTTGCTATGAATGTGTGTTCATCTCTCTCTCTCTCTCTCTCTCTCTCTCTCTCTCTCTCTCTCTCTCTCTCTCTCTCTCTCTCTCTCTCTCTCTCTCTCTCTCTCTCTCTCTCTCTGTGTGTGCTTGTGTGTGTGCTTGTGTGCGTGCGTGCATGAGTGCGTGCGTACCTATGCCTAACCACACACTCACAACTATCACAAGGTTGACTGTTTGACAAGGGGCAAGCTACGAAACCACACGGAAAAGTGGCATGACATTCACTGCTGGAAATATGCCATAGCCTACCTATAATGTCAGAAATGACAGATACAGAGAAAGGAGGCAAAGCAGGTTGTCAATGGAAACTCATGACTCATAGTGGAAAGAGAGAAACTGCACACACCACCAACCCCCTGTGAATGTCACCCTGTAATCTCCACGTCCATATGTCAAATCACACAGTCTACTGGCCAGGGCCGTAACCAGACATTTTCAAATACCGCGGTCAAATACTGCGTGCTGTACTGCATCATACACTTAGAATGCCTCAAACACTTCACTCAAACTCTTAAGTTTGTTTTCATTAATCACTGCCTTGGGGATAAATGGGGGTGGTGTATACAGACTGAATTTATCATTGTTGATCATATATCGATTTTCATCATAGATACATTTTACACTACTGAAAAAAAAATACAGAGGACATGACCTCTGTGTCCTCATGGTAGCTCCGGCCATGCTACACGAGGTAAGAGTGTGAATGCACCACCGTTCAGTCTTACGTAACAGCCCAACACCTTTAGTCAAGGGTCAGTAACGATTTAGGCATCCTTTCACGTGCAGCACACACAGATCAAAGTAAAGATAGATAGATAGATAGATAGATAGATAGATAGATAGATAGATAGATAGATAGATAGATAGATAGAGATAGAGAAGAAAAGAGAGGACGAGAGGAAGGTAGAAAGCGAGGCTGATAAAGAGTTAGAGAGAGAGAGAGAGAGAGAGAGAGAGAGAGAGAGAGAGAGAGAGAGAGAGAGAGAGAGAGAGAGAGAGAGAGAGAGAGAGAGAGAGAGAGAGAGAGAGAGAGAGATGTGAAGGGGTGGGGATGTTGAAAGAGTCTTGCATACATGAAAGAGACGTTCAGAACCCTCCACTGTGGTTGCTACCTGTTGTGAATGTTATTGCACAGAATTCATAATAAATCCCTCTTGAGTCACACACACTTGAAAGAGAGAGAGAGAGAGAGAGAGAGAGAGAGAGAGAGAGAGAGAGAGAGAGAGAGAGAGAGAGAGAGAGAGAGAGAGAGAGAGAGAGAGAGAGAGAGAGAGAGAAAGAGAGAGAGAAACTCCTGTAATGGTACTCTCCTTCTGGGCATTATTCTTTGAGTGTGCACACACACACACACACACACACACACACACACACACACACACACACACACACACACACACACACACACACACACACACACACACACACACACACACACACACACACACACACACACGGGTACTGCAAAAGCACATTAAAACGGAGTGTGCATCCGCTCCACTCTCAAAAACACACTCTCAGCTTCTCCAGATGGGTGTCTGGCGAGCGTCATGAGAGCGCTGTGCTGCCTGCCTGCCGGGGGAGTAAAGGGTGTCTGGCATCTCATCAGCGCCTTACCATAGCCAGGCTGTGCCCTCCTAGTGATGCAACAGCTTCAGCGTCGCTACCAGTCAGGTCAAGAGCAATGCAAGTGCTTTCTGAGTTCCCACAAATACGGGAACTCCTCCCACTTTGTTGGGAAGCAAACAATCATTAGCAAACCAAGGGAGGCCATTTGGGAAATGCTGTTTGGGAAATGTTAATTGTTATACTCTTGGTCAGTGAAAACAAAGAAGAATGTCCGCACACTGCTCTCGTGTTGCTTTTTTATTTTTTTCTCAAGTGAGCGCTTTCGAGCTAGTCGCTCTTGAAGAGCGACTAGCTCGAAAGCACTCACTTGAGAAAAAAATAAAATAGCAACACGGGAGCAGTGTGCGGACATTCTTCTTTGTTTTTACAGTATTCTGGCCTTTTGTCATGCACCTGCGTCTTGGATGTGCACACCACTAACCTACTGACTATACTCTTGGTCAGACCAAGTCTCGAAGATAATCAGGCTACCTTCCCAGGGCTGGCCTGGGAGAAAAAAACAGGCCGGGCATTTACAAGACAAGAACGGTCCACCAGGTATACATGGGTTCTCAGTGTTTATCAACACGATGTTATGTGTAGGGGCAAGACATTGGCAGCCAACCACGTGAGCTAATTTGTTGACCGACAGCAGTTTCCAACAGTCAGAGGTTGAGTTGTGCGCAGCTAGGTTCGCGCAGTCAGGTTATAAACAAAATTTAGAACCCATGTATTAACAGACACAATGAAGCCTGTGTCAACATTTTAGTCATCTAATTTCAGCTATGTTCACCACAGCAGCCAAAATGTTGATGCCATTGTGGGGAAGGTCAGACCAAAATAATCAACAGGCCACCGGGCAAATGCCCTGTATGCCTTTTATGGCCAATCCAGCCATGCGCCTTTCCATGGACCACTTACAGCACCAACAGTCTGGAAGGCACACACAAACATGCACGCACACACACATGCATGCACACACACGCGCACGCAAACAGACAGCAACAGCAATAGAAACAGATAGAGCTTGAAGTGTGTACGTGTGTGTGCGTGCGTGTGTGTGTGTCTGTGCCGTGTGTGTGCTTGTGTGCTTGTGTGTGTGTGTGTGTGTGTGTGTGTGTGTGTGTGTGTGTGTGTGTGTGTGTGTGTGTGTGTGTGTGTGTGTGTGTGTGCTTGTGCGCGTGTGTGTGCTTGTGCGCGTGTGTGTGCTTGTGTGCTTGTGTGCGTGTGTGCGTGTGTGCGTGTGTGTGTGTGTGTGTGTGTGTGTGTGTGTGTGTGTGTGTGTGTGTGTGTGTGTGTGTGTGTGTGTGTGTGTGTGTGTGTATCTTGACATTTCTACACAAAGGGGTTGTGGCAGCCAGAGCCTTGAGAGAGAGCTACCTCATGTTGTTACAGCCAGGGGAGCCCACATGGGGGACAAAGGGGTTGGTCGTCGAGGAGAAAGGGAGACCCAGAATTGGCTCCTTGTTAAATAGCATAATTGAATGGTGGGCCGGCCCGGGGCCCATTCAAATAACTTTGTCCTAGGGCCCAGGCAAAGGTGCCAGCGCCCCTGGCCACAGAGCGTATAAGCACCTGAATCCCATGAATGTTTTATAAAGTACTACTTGGCCTCAATGCCCGTCTCACTGTCAGGCTGAGGAGATACCATAGTCTGCTTATAAACCAGCCCCTCGTAGCTACTACACTTCATCTCGCTATAAGAGAGTCTGGCTTTGCTGTACTGAGAAACATTCTTTTTTTCCTCCCATGAGATGCAGGAACTAAGGCTTAAACTAAGGCGTAACACAATTAGCAATTCTTTTTTGTGAGACTTCAAATAGGTTCTGTTTTGAAGCGGAGCAGGTATAAAAGACTACCAGTTTAAGTGCAGAAATACACTACGCCACTGAATGAAGTGTATATCTGCTTCAAATGCACTGACTCAAAGGTGTCTGACATCACATAAAAAAGACTAATTAGATCTGTGTTCATTGTGTTGCCGCAACATAGGCCTATGGAACTACAGGGTATTAGCCCGTTATATTTCCAATGTAGCATACAGTTGACATTCACCTGAATAGCTTATTGATCAGGTAAGATAAAGGCCGGGGACAGTCCTAAATTATGCATGCAACCGCGTGTAACCAAGAGCACATACGTAGCCTACTTGCAGAAGAACTATATATCAGAGTGTGACGCACAATACTGGAGGTGTCATGTAGGGGGCAGATAGCCAACAGGACTCTCATTAATATTTTCCACCATTGTTTGACTCTATCACTACCTCAACCTCAAGTTCAGAAGATCGCCCCTTGTGATTCTGCCAATATTGCTCTGTATGCTTGTATCATTCTGCACACCTTGTGTCTGGTGATCATACCACGCGGAAAATTTACATCAAATATGCATGGCCTTCAGCAAGCATTTCCTGCTGAGGCCATGGTAATGTAAACAAAGGTCAGTAGCCTGGTTTTACCGGACCACATTAATTACTTCGTAATTCATTTTTGGTCTGGATCCTCGATGCCCTGGAGCACTTGGGTGAGAGGAGTGAGCTCAGCTCTGGTTTGAAATGAGTGGGCCTGCTCTGACCAATCGCTGATAGTTGACGTTCATGACGTATGTTATTATGCACCCCAAGTGTGTTCGCTTATTGACTGTCTGTCTGGTGGACAACTAAACCCTCCCCAGAGAAGCGTAATCAGATCATTTGTGAATTGCGAAGTAATTCAAAATGAATGGTCTGGCCTGTTGGTGCTACAAAGTCAGAGTCTCCTTACAAAATTAAAATGTCACTAAGGTCAGGCATGTTGTTTTATCCTCAGATCGCACAGTGATCCAGCCGATGAGCACATAGAATCCCCTTCAACATTACAGACCAATCAGTGCAAGAATGCCCTCAAGGATGCCCTCAAACACAGTAAATCAACTAATCGCAGAAATGTTGGAGCCATTTGACCTTTGAATATAGCCAATCAAAATACTGTCACCAAACCATGACTCCTGTCAAATAATAATGGCTTGTAGTGCACCGATTCAGCCAATGGAATGAGTCAGACTGCCCTTCAATTTACCAATACAATCAATTATAGGGCACCAACAATGTCCTTCCCACCCATCTAGCCAACAACAACATAAAGATGTCCTTTCAAATCACAATTACAGCTAATCCGAGAAGTGAAAGTGCAAATCACTTGTGCAAGCCTGTCTCTGATACCTTCATGTTTCTGTTTTGGCAGCAATACAGTCAAGCACTAGCCTAGGAAATCCTATGCTGCTTTGCACGATTGATCCGATCTGATGGATTTTCCACCAAATATTGAGGCCTGAGCTAGTGTGTCAATCAAAGAGCAGGGAGGGGTGGAAAGACGATGGCGCTTGACAAACGGAAGCTTGCAGTTGATCTAATAGACATGACACAGTTGACTATATATGCCAAATGATGCATTGATAAAAGCCCATGATCAGTCATAAACCTCACCTTTCCTATAAGAAATTGCATAGGTATAGCCTCCAGGCTATCTCACTTGTGAGAGCACAGGACACCCACCAACCAACAGCCAACAGTCGTTACCCTGACTCATGTTCACACACAAACAACAACAGGAAGTGGGTTTCAAACCAACATTTTGAGCTGCATTTAAAAACTCAAAATCTCCAAATCCCTTCATGCACTGTACAACATTGCAAGCCAGTTAAAGTGAAGTTAAAAGCAGGGCTTTGAACCGTTATTTTTTTCCAAACGTTCCGTTCCGAACAGAAACGGAATTATAACGTTTCCGGTTATGGGTTCCACCAATAAATTGACGTTCCCGAACCGGTTAGAACAAAAAATGATTGTTCCCGGAACGGTTAATTTCGTTCCTGTCAGCTGATTACTCCCCATAGGCCTAACTGACGTTAATTAACCAAAAAGACGGAAGTGCAAATGAGTCAGCCTACATTCCAAACTGTTTATTCAAGCGGATGAAAAGAATATCCTCCAGAATTTTGTCATTCAGGGACGACCTAAGCGGAGAAGCGGAGAATAAACCTCAATGATGAAAATGCGCGCTCCACGCTGACTTGGGTCACGGGGAGCGCTATGATGGACATTGTGAGTTTGTGCATATTTGAAGCGGCCATGGATGCCCAACAACGCCGAACATTCTCGGTGCGCTTTACATGCGCCTCTCTGCAATGTCTTACAATGATGCAATGGAAACTCTGCCCTTTTGTATGAGAGTGGTTTCTCTTATTTAAGATTTAGCTTTAAGATTTAGATAAGAATTTGTAATCCACAGCTCTTTCTCCATTCAGTCAGAGAATGTCTGATGTCACACAGGATGTGAACCTCAGCCGTCATGGTAACGTGCGCAGGAAAATAATTACTTTTTTTTTAGTTTGAGGAACGGTATTAACCGGTATTAACCGGTTACCATTATTTTTAAATAAGTGTTCCCGTTCCAGAACATAAAAAATAATAATGTTTCCGGTTTCGTTTCTGTTCCCTGTAAAATACAAAAAGTTCCCGGTTTTCGTTTTCGTTCCTTGAACCGGTTCAAAGCCCTGGTTAAAAGTTAAGTAGCCCCTGCTGCCTTAAAGGAACAGACCACCCTTTTTTGATTTTCACATATTTGCAGTATTTCCAAGCATTATTTATGAATGTGCATATAATTTTCGTCTATGTGTTTGCATTGCCCCGTTTAACAGTATAGCCACATTAGGCATAGCAATGCAAGTCTATGGTACAAAATAAAACACAATCAAATGTACTTATAAACCATTTTAAAATTAATGTAAAATTCACTGGAGTGTAAAACGGCAATTTAATTCCGTCCAGTGACCACTTGTGGCTTGATGCTAAAGATACCAGTTACTTCCAGTGATTATGCTAAGCTATGCTAATAATTCTGATCCAATAAATCTAAGTACTGAAAACACTGAGACGAAAATTATATGCACATTCATGAATAATGTTGGGAAATACTGCAAATATGTGAAAATCAAAAAAGGGTGGTCTGTTCCTTTAAGTTTGTAAATTAACTCAACTTGAGGTTTAACACAACTTTAGCTTTTCTCAAGTGGAGATATTTTACAAATTTAAGGCAACTTTTTACGTTTAATTGGCTGCAATGCTATACAATGTGGAAGCACTTTCAATTTAGATCTCAATTTGTATAAACACACTTACAGCCCACTGACATGCAACTGTTCAATTACCAAGTAAAGGATGCATGTGCACAAATGTGAGCTTTTCAATTGAATGGAAACCCATCAAGTAATTGAATGAACACTAAGAATTATGTAAGGTTTTACATGATCATGTAATACAATGTAATAATTAAGAAATAACAGTTAAACATTTAAATGTTATGAATAGTGGGGTGTAATTGGAAGGTCCATATCAATATTATTAACTAATAGGCCTAACATGATGTTTACCATTATTATTCTAGACGTGAAGTGCTCTTACCAGGTCTTTGTAAGTAAATTCTTGATTTAACTATTATGTCATATAATGTAGGTTAACCCTTTATATCATTCCTGAAGTGTTTCAGAAGTGCTTACCAGGTCTTTGGGGCTGCATTATCAATATTATTTACTACTAACATTATGTCTGCCATTGTTATTCCAGAGTAAAGTGGTTGCCAGGTCTTTAGAGATGCCTGCAGTCTCTTGAATTAATTATCGTGTTATAGCCTATAATGTAAAGACAATCATTATCGCTGAAGTGTTCCAGTGCTGCTCTTAAAGGGACACTGTGCTGGATTTTCTGTTGATTATTTCCAGAATCCATGCTACCCATTCACTAATGTTACCTTTTTCATGAATACTTACCACCACCATAAAATTCAAAGTGTTCATTAAGACTGGAAAAATTGCACTTTTCATACATGAAAAGGGGGATCTTCTCCATGGTCCATGATTTTGACTTTCCAGAAATAGTCATTTTTAGCTGTAAAACTGACTGTACTTGGGCCATACTAGAAAATATAAGTTTATTACTTAGTAAACTTTCATGAAAAGATCAAATTTGGCACTAGGCAACCCAGTTTCAATGAGCAGCATAGTTGCAGTACCTTTTTGACCATTTCCTGCACAGTGTCCCTTTAACATCTTGTCTTTGGAGATGCATTATTATAAACATTATTCACTACTAACATTACCATTGTTTTTCCAGAGTAAAGTGCTTGCCAGCTCTTTAGAGGTGCCCAGTCTCTTGAGCTATTATGTTATACTGTATAAGACAATCATTATCCATTATGGCTGAAGTGTTGCAGTGTTGCTCTTACCAGGTCTTTGGAGGTGCCCAGTCTCTTGAGTCCGTCGAGGGGCAGCAGGTCTGCCGAGTCCTTGTGTGTGAACTGGGTGGCTTGCTTCAGTCTCCTCTGCTGGTGCAGGATGGCCTTGTCCCTCATGTCCAGCTCACGCTTCTTACTCGTCTCACTCATGGTCCAGCAGTCCGTCTCTATAGCTGTGTCCCTTTACCCACACTCACACGCACACACCCGTCACACACACAGACTTTCTCTAACCTAACGCACACTCGTGGGTGTTGCGTTGAATGCAAAACACGCGCTCAACACACTCACAATTGCGAGTACTCTTTACTCTCCTTCACAGAGATGCAAAGACACCGGTGTGTTGTATACACTGTCTCTTACTCACAATTGTGAGTGTTCTTCAGTCTCCTCCAACAGGGATTCCACAACACACTGGTCCTCCAGTTTGAGCATACACACTTGCAAAAACAATCTCGATGAGTGATCTTCACTGCCACTCCTCCACAGGGCTGTCTGGGTCTTGTACTCGGCGC
>NC_085871.1:25274306-25366806 GCF_034702125.1 Engraulis encrasicolus
GACTCATGATGGCATTATAATATAATATGATGAAAGCCTTTAGTTTTCTACCCATGTCGATGCTACTGTGTAAAGTGCCACGCGGATTCACACTGTCAGCGCTTTAGAAGTGTCACAGTGAATCACAGCTGGAGATGAATCACAGCACCAGCAGCAAGCAACAGGCAAATTGCTAATCACTATGAAAGTGTGAGTGAATAAATAAAAATCTGGCTGACTGAGTGACAGCGACTATAGAGCCAACCGGCAATGTGTAACCTAGTTTTGGGGACTTTATCGCCACAGTGCGGCAGTGACGGAAAAATTGCACACAGGGCCCCAGGACAAGACACGGATATAGGGCCCCCCATACAGCCTGCCAAGGTCATAATAGGGCCCCCACCACCAATACAGAAGGGCCCTGGCCAAGGGGCAAATACCCTGCCTGCCCTGCCTAAAGCTCCGCCCCTGGTATGCGGATAAAATATGTTTTTCTGAAGGGCTCAGACGTCAGGTGGCGCAATGGCATCTAATGCCCATAAATGAATTAGTAATTGTTAGTTGATATGCTGAAATGAATAAGTTTCTTTGATAGTCCACTAAAACAAACAAACAAACAATTAAAATCCATACAATAGTGACACTGGCTGTCGTTGAGCCACTCTGACATGTGTTAGGCTACTGCTGAAATGTCGCTGTATGCCAGTGTTATGTCTGTGACTATTTGCACACCACTGGGATTGTTGCATTGCATTGATCAGAAGGGTTTGAGGTGATTCTGAAACAGACCGGGCCCTGATTCAGAGAAGACATGTGAGGACTACAGCCGTATTAGGGCCAGATTTGGGCCAAAGTCTGTAGGCTGGAGATCCATCAGCAGCAGGGCCGTCAGCTGACATGATGATATAAAGGGGCACAGTAGGGCACAGAGAGAGCAGTTATTCATTTGAAATAGCTTACTTTATCTGAATTTATTATATTATTGCAAGTAGTGCTATTTTGTGCACATTCTGTAGATTATTCTGCTAAATGTGAGCTAAATCCCAACATAACAAAGTTGCTGTTGTTTTTAACTCATACCGGGGCAGAGCAAATCAATTCCCTGGCACGTGCCCCTGTAAAATAGGTCTGGTGACGCCCCTGATCAGCAGCACAACAGCTTTGATTGATGTACCACTTTAACTCCCTCATTGGATGTCAGCATGATTGAACAGAAAACAGATCCTCAATAGGGGCTTGCAATGGCAGCTAATCAGGACTATCGATTGCCTCCTTGTTGCCAGTAAAAGGCATAATAGACCCTACTCAGTGATCTTAATTGGCAAACACGAGCAAGCAACCCAGTTTATCAAGCCACACAGCCTGTAGCCATGCTGTTTTTGTGACATGGAGTGGGGTCTGTGTGCATGTGTGCATGTGTGTTTGTGTGTGTACGTGCATGCGTGTGTCAGACTGAACTAAGAAGAGTTGTGGAACTGGAGGAGATGGGAGCTTTGCCAAGTGGTGGAGGTATACAGCCTCCTTGTGGCCACAACTACACATTGCACTGGTTCCATGACCCAAAGATGCTGGTTTACGATAAACTTTCAACAGCAAGTCAGTCACAGTCTTTGCTACTGGGGATTAAATGGTCAAGTATACCAGCTCGCTTAACCATTTGTGCTTCTGTTTTTTACATACCTCAGTAGTGGAGTATATTAGGCACAATCAAATGAAAGCTTACAATTGTTTTATACAAAGTCAATTTATACCAGCCGCATAAGATTGAGTGATTCAAAAATGAGTCTTTCTAAAATGTTAAAGTTATATTTACTGCATTTTGTCTTGGTGCTTTCGTTGTTAATATGGCACTTTCAATGTTGAGGAGTTGTGTTAAATACTATCGTGCTAAATACTATAACCTTAGCCACAAAAAGCCATATCTCCTTGAGCAGTTTCCAAATCCTGAAGTGGAGTTGCTGATGATGTCATAGAGCTGAAAATTCTACAAAGGAGACAGACCTTGGACCGAAGCATCTTTCATGGAACCCTCAATATGTTGCCATGGGGATGACTTAAACAGGCATATTTGTATGATTACAAAAACACATTATAATTGATAAAACATGGAGGACACTTCATCTTGCAGAGAGCAGTATCGAATGAAATTCATCTTCTATGTAGACAGTGGATCTTCTTCTGCTGTAAATTCACCAGGTTGTCATATTACTGAAAATTCTCTATAAATAATTATGGTCTATTATCATCCATGCAATATTATAACTAGGCCTAAGACATGAAGTTGCATACAAATGTGTATATTACCCAACCTTAATATATAAAAAGAGCACTAACGTGGAACAGTAACTGAATTGTTTGCAATCTACTTTAAAGGTAGCCAATTATGCAAAATACATTGCCACCAGGTTCGTCAGCCAATCAGAGAAAAGCGATTGATTGCTTAGAGAGATTAGTGGTTGTCAATGTCATAACTTTAATCTTGTTTGACTCTCCCACAGTGTCTGCAGCCGCGGCAGCGTCTCCTAGTAGTGCAAAGACCTACGTGGTGTGCGTGCGCCTGGCCAACACAGAGTCCAAGCCTCTGTCTAAGCACAACCTGCAGGTGCTGTCTCTGAGCATCCCCGAGCTCCACCGACGCATCGCCGGACGGCCCAAGCCCATCGCCTTCCACAGGGCCTACGTCCACTGGGAAGCCCTTTCCAAAGATGCCCCGGTCCGCCCCATCTCCACACCCCGTCCCTCCTCATCTAGACTGCACGGCTTGATTCAGTATGAGCTCCCACCTAGGGCTGCGAGAGCTCGGGAAGGCTTGAACATTAACACACCTTCACCGACACCCAGCCCAAAAAAAGTCCCTGCACCTTCCACCTCCTCCTCCTGCTTGAAGGCCCAGACCCAGCCCTCCTCAGACTGGCTCCAGTGTGACGGCTCCTTCATCCCAGACGTCAGCATCAAGGAGTGGAGTGTGGTGAGCTACCAGAGCGAGGAGTTCACACGCTGCATCTCGCCACTAGCCTACACGGACGACGCTGGGGACATCGCCGGCAGGTGCAACGTCACAGACTACACAGAGTATGGGCAGCTGGTGTTCTCTGTGGACGTGGACTTCCTCCTGGGGAAGACAGGGACAGGAAGTCATGATGCAGGTAACTAACAATGTAGGGCACCCGTGGCCCAATGGTTAGGGTGGTGGTCTCAAGATCACAGGGTTGCAGGTTCAAATCCCTTACCTCCCCCTATACCTCCATTCATGGCTGAAGTGCCCTTGACCCAGGCCCCTAACCCCACTTTGCTCCAGGGACTGTAACTACAAGCCTGATTATCGATGACTTTCAGCCAAAGGTGTTGTGTCACTAGGCAGTCTGATCTCAAAAAATTCCGTGCTCCTAGACACGGATGTTAAGGACACAAAATCTGTGTCCAGGAGCACGGATTTTGCCAAAATTCCGTGCTCCTGGACACGGAATTGTTTTCCGTGAAGGGCACACGGAACTGCTTTCTATATTCCCACAGCACTGTGTTAATTCTATCATTAGAAAATACATACCAAATGCTAATCCTAAGCAAATAATGCTATAGCAATTTAAGTTGTACCCTGACCAAAACATTCCCTAACCTTAACCTGTCATTAAAGACATATTTTTGAGAAATACCTTTTCCAGTTGGTTGATAGGCTATTAAATTCATATAATGAATGAAAGAATACTAGCTGTGCCCAGACCAAAACAATCCCTAACCCTAACCTGTCAGTAAGAAATGTTTTTTTTGGAGAAAAAATATTTGACTGAGGTCAAAGACTGTAGAAACATAGAGCTGTGGGAGTATAGAGAGAGCACTTCTGTGTGTCCATCACAGAAAACAATTCTGTGTCCAGGAGCACGGAAAACAATTCCGTGTCCAGGAGCACGGAATTTTGGCAAAATCCGTGCTCCTAGACACGGATTTCGTGTCCTTAACATCCGTGTCCAGGAGCACGTAATTTTTGGAGATCATGTTGCACTAGGAGGGCGTAGCCTGGCTAGAAACCACAACCCTGTAAATAATTGCAGGTCGCTTTGGATAAAAGCATCAACTAAGGGTAATGGTGTAATGATAAACTAAATCCAAAGCTCTCAAGGAAGTATTTAAACGTTGGGCCATACAGAGATACAAAAAAACAGCTGACGGTTTCAGCTGTCTGGCCTTCATCAGGGCGTAGCCTACTACCTTGACCTTGGAGGCGGGCGAGTGGTTTGCAATTAGTTTATCAGTCAATGAAGCCTTTCTCAAAAATGGCAAAAATTAGGCGAAATTCCACGGACCACTAAGTGCTTTATTTTTTTCTATTTTTTTCCAATTTTTTCAGGAATTGGAACAACTTTTTTTGGGGGGGGGAGGGGGGGGGGGGCGTTACGCCCTTAAACGCCAACCACCCAAGTATCGAAAATAATCGAATCCCTGCTTTAGGAAATCGATTCCGTATCGTATCATCACGAAGGCTGTGATTTACACCCCTACTTATTTCAGAGACCTGGTTGGCTTATGCCTCCCTGCCCCACAGTCATTGCTCTGGAAGAGTCAAAAGTAAAAGTATATTTATGGTGTAAGTAAAACACTAGCACATGATAGCCGTCACACAATTTACTCCATTGTACCTAATGAGATAGATAGACTGTCTTGTCATTGAAAAATAACTGTGCAATGTGCAGGAAATGGTCAAAAAAGGTACTGCAACTATGCTGCTCATTGAAACTGGGTTACCTATTGCCAAATTTGATCTTTTGATGAAAGTTTACTAAGTTGTAAACTAATATTTTCTAGTATGGCCCAAGTACAGTCATTTTTGCAGCTAAAAATGTACATTCCTGGAAATTCAAAATGGTGGACCATGGGGAATATTCCCATTTTCATTTTTAAACAACTAAAAATCTTACACAGTGCACCTTTAAAAGGAATAACCAGATGCACCCCTTCTACCTGGAGAAAACCTCTGAGCCTTTGCTATTTCCCCTTTTGTCAATGATGCAGGTAACCTTGCTGTGGAGGCGACCAAGGAGGAGGGGATGATGAGGCCTCCAGGGACGCCGACCAGTGGAGGGAAGACGCCCAAGGCCAAGAAGCGCCTCAGCACACCCAAGCGCCGGTCGTCAGGGTCCCGTGTTAGCACCCCAACCAGGAGTCCCATCATCAGGATCTAGAGATGCCTCTAATACCGTCGAGATTGATTTAGCATCAGAATCTCAAACTATAGACGGTCTAGACGGTCTATAGAGCCACAATCTATTTGTAATCAGGGTCGCTTTTAAAAGTTTTAACATGCAATCACATCAGGGTCTAAAATCATTTGCAATTTCATAAGGATCTGAGATCACTACCTATCTAGAGATTTTATCACAATGTCAGTGATTCCATGTTCAGTACAGTCCATGTACAGTTATATCACAATCTGACATTCTAGCAGCATCTATCTTTGTTTTTAAGCTTCCGTTACCCTTTCAAACCATGATCCACTATTCTATTACAAATGTAAGTGAAGTCCTATATAAAGTTGTTTACAGAATCAGGGAGAACAGAAAAATAAAGATTTACAATGTGAATTTCTAGTTTTAAATTAACAGACTATTGGTCTAAAATAAACTAAACACAAATACTTGTATCCTATGCAGTGATTTATGTATAATGTACTGTATGTGATACAAAAAGAGAGAAAGAATTTGAAATGGTGCACCTGCACATGTTTCTCTCTTTTTTATTATGGTCATATTGACAAGGCATCCATTGGGCGTCTGCTGTAAAACAGTACTAGGGTGAAATAATAATCTGGACGAAACAAGGGAATCAATGACACAACAAACTCAGTATTAGTCCACGAAAGACCCACAGCACACGCTCTAGTGTTAACTCAACACTCAAAACAGTAGGATCAACACTCATAGTAGGCCGAGTTTCCCAAAAACACTGAACTAGTGGGCCGAGTCTCCCAAAAACACTTTAGTAGTGCGTAAGCCTAACTACTAGGCACCCCTTGGTAACACGTACCAGTATATAGGATGGCTGTCAGATCACCTAGTTTTGTGCACACATACAGTACATACAATACTTTCTGTCACACATGCAGATAAAATGCTTACGCATACTGCATGTGCGAGGAAAAGTAGTGCATGTATAAACTTTCAGTGATGATGCGAGACTTATTCCAGAAATATTGCCCTATTAGGCTACAGTACTTAGGCTTAAAGGTACACTGTGCCGGAAATGGTCAAAAAAGGTACTGCAACCATGCAGCTCATTGAAACGGGACTGCCTATTGTCACATTTGATATTTTCCTGAAAGTTTATTAAGTGATAAACCAATATTTTTTAGAATAGCCTGAGTACAGTCATTTTTGCAGCTAAAAATGTATATTTCTGAAAAACATGGCGGACCATGGAGAAGATCCCCCTCTCATGTATGAAAAGTGCAATTTTCCAAGTCATAATGAATACTTAGAATTTGATGGTGGTGGTAAGTGAAAAGAGTGAATGGGTAGCATGAATTCTGCAAATTAACAGCTAAAATGTTTACACAGTGAAAGTAACTACTAAGTAACTAAGTAACTACTTTAAGTGTTTTTGGGAAACTCAACCGTGTTCCATTTGATTCTCAACATGTTGAATCAACAGTGTACAATTTACTGTGGCTGTACCCACACGCACGCACGCACACACACACACACACACACCTTTCCCCTTGCTGCATGGGAAAAGTGAAACATATCATATAATCATAATGGCAGCCTTGGAAATGGCAGCTTCACCCTTCATTAGTTGTTATGCCTAATACCCTGCTGGTCCTTCTGTATAATATAATAATAATAATAATAATAATAATAATAATAATAATAATAACAATAGTAATAATAATACATTTTACTTGTTACGTGGCACCTTTCTGAACACCCAAGATCAACTGAATAATAATAATAATAATAATAATAATAATAATAATAATAATAATAATAATAAACAGTAAACTCTGGTCAGGTGTGTTTGTTCATGTGGTTTATTTATGCAGACCTCCCTGACCAGCATTCAGGCACTATACATCATCAGAGGTTACAAAAGGAAGGATCAGATGAAGCAACGCTCCCTCCAATATTGACAACAATACAATACAAAACACTGTACACACACTTCAAAATGTCAACTTCTGATCCCACTTCAAAATATGAGTAAACATATCACTATTACAATCCTCTTTTTTTGCAGCAAAAACATGTTCCAACCAAAAAACGGAAAATAGTTCAAGGCGTAGAATTTTTTTTTTTAGTGTCTGATTGCCTATGAGTATTCAAGCATGGCATTAGTGCGGTAAGACCTTTTTAATTCATTTAATCACTGCAATTCGACGACACCCCTGACGTTGTAGTGGATACTGTCAAAAGACACCCGCCCCTCCATAGACTTCTCCATTCGCATTTGCAATTGCAATGAAATGCATTATTGAAGGCACCTTACTCTATGTACAGTATTTGTATAAATAATCGCATGTTGTAGTTTTCTTGTTTGTTTTTAGGCAGATGAAGATATTTCATTAACAAATACAGTATCTCTCCCATACATAACTCCCATCCATGGCCTCTGACAGCTTTCATTTGGGCCCGGACAAAGTCATCTGAAAGGCCGCCCATGTTTAATAAATGCAATGCAATGACGACACAATTTTGGTAGCCTCGCGACGCCATCCTCTGTACTCCACCCAAAGATTTTGGCTCCGCACATCGTCTGGCAAAAGCCTCGAGCTCGGTTCTCTCAGTGTTTCGCCAATCAGCAAACAGTTGAGAATGGTGACGTAGAACTCACTCGCGAGCTCCGTTACTGATTGGTTAAGGTAACTATATTCACACTTTCCTTTTGTTATTTGTATGCTTTTGCGACGCGTTAACGTAACAGGCATGCTAATAAAGCACAATATGGGTTTTAATTTGAGTTTGGAACTTCAATTAATTTAAATGATAGAGTAAGATCAGACCATCTCCCATCGTCCACGGAGACGGATTTCTCATGGCTTTTGCCAGACTGATTGACGGAGTCAACAGTCGGTATTCGCCCAGGCTACAATTTTGGGCCCCCTCTTTCCCTTTCCTTTGGCTCCTGTCGGCTTCCTAGTCCCGTCTCTGATCTGCTTGCATCTGTGTTTAGGGCCTCCGCACATAGTCTCCGACAAAGTGCGGAGCACTGCTCCGCCAAAGTTCGATTCCATTGTTTCCAATACAACCCTGCACACCGGCGCCGATGTCCGCTGACGTTTGCGGATGTCGGCTAGTGATTAGAGATGAGTTCTATTTTGTCGGAGCCGCCCATTGACTATCCATGCTCTGTTGGGGTGAAATTGTGGGCGGGGTCGGAATTGTGTCGGAAGTGAAAGTGCTCCGCAGTGCTGTCGGAGCCAATGTGCGCAGGCCCTTATTGTAAATACAGAACCATAGCCATGTGGCATTATGAGGCATAACTGTTTTTAAAATGTTTTTGATTATTTCTGCAGGATTTGATTACACTCGATACACACAACATGTATGTGTGTGTCATACTTGATGTCATGATGCTGCATCATGGCAGCTAGTGCTATAGATGTGCTTGGGTGGATTATAATAACACACAGACACACATACTGTACTGTCGTAATCAAGAGCTTTTTTTTCACCAAGGCATCTCAGCTTGCCTTGTCTGTGCTTTTTTTTGGGGCATATTTATATTTATAAGTACAAGAGCATACACGCGCAACCACCGGATTGTGTCGCAATCTCCTAACTGATACTTTCAACAGGGATGAGTCAAAATACCACTTGTTATGGGATCCTGTTACAGAGCTGACTGAATCAATCTCTCTCTCACGAGAAGAGCAAGCTGCAATCACTGAGTCAGCACGCTGCTGCTGCTGCCACACCTCTCCTTTGACAGGGGCGGTGGGGGGGTGACAAGCCATCTGTGTTCCCGTAAACTGTAACACAGGCCACCCCCCCCCTCCCCCCTTCACCTCCAGCAAGCAACACCCACCCTGAACTCCCACCCTATGACCTTCACCACACTCTGACCTTCAACCCCTTGTTAGTCACAGCCTGCTCCGGTGAGACACCCTCCCCTTTCTTGTCCTCTCTGTGTTCGACCATCACAAGTCAACAACGCAGGCAGCCATATTGTTATTATCCGCGTAAAAAAAGCCTTTCTTTTCCCTCTTGTATTCGATCGTCACTACCAGTCATAACACAGGCAGCCGACTGTTACTGTCTGGTTAAATTCCCCATTTCTTTCTTTCTTTTCCTCCCTGTAGCTCACCGTCACACGTCACAAACAAAACAAGGCCACGGTCACTGTCTGGTAAAATTCCCCATTTCTTTTTTATCCTCCCTGTAGCTCACCGTCGTCACACGTCACAAACAAGGCCACGGTCACGGTGGGTCGTTTACACCACACTGGGCAAGTAGAGCGAGCAGAGCAGCATGTTCTGCCCCAGGGCCGGGAAGCGGCGGAAGGACTCCCAGGCGTGCGTGAAGACGTTGTACTTGAGGAAGACGCGGTGCTCGAGGCTGGTGGGCAGGCTGATGTCGCGGCTCATGATGTAGACGCCGTCGTTGTGCAGCGTGCAGGTGAGGTTCAGGCCCGACTTGGAGCTGTTCTCCTTCAGCTGCAGCCACTCGCCCGACGACACGTTGTACGACTGCACCTGGATGGATCGACAGCGTAACACACAACGTTAGGTCTTGAAAGTTATATTGATAATATTAATAAAAGGCCTAACGGTAGGGCACTGGGTTACTACGCCAGCAATCCAGGTTCGATTCTGTCGCCACGTTGTACGTCTGCACCTGGATCGACAGGCACAACAACACACAACACACAACGTTAGGCCTGGAAAATTATATTCATAATAATAATCTAAACAATCCAGCTGCAGCCACTCGCCTGTCCTCACGTTGTACGACTGCACCTGGATGGATCGACAGCACAACACAACACAGTGTGAGGTCTTGAAAATTACATTAATAATCATAATTTAAATAATCAAACCGACAGGTTGTGCAACCACATCTGTGGAACATAGGTGGGTATTAGAGGTGCTCCGATTGCTCGGCTGCCGATCATGACCGGCCGATAATGGCCAAAAATAGCCTGATCGGTGATCGGAAAAACATGCCGATCAAAAACCCGATCGAGAGATATTAAATTCCTTTTGCCTTTACACCTGGCGCTGCATGTAGGCGCTGGCTCTGCACAGCTGCAACTGCACCAAAAGAAGGCATCTTTGCTTGTCTATAACTTTTCGGCATTCCCCCCTTCATTTCCACCATTCATTACCATATCTGCATGCATCAACAATGATCTGATTTTCCGATCCATGCGCCGTTTACCTGACAATGTAATTTGCGATTGAGTACTCGCCAGTGAGCCATTTTACGTTATAACCTGTGTAGTTGCCTCGGTCAGCACGCGACAACTTCACGTTGTCAGCACAAACATGTCAATTATTGTTTTCAAAGTTGTAATTGGCAGTCAGTCGATTAGTTTGATAGTCGCTGAAACACCAAACGGCGACAGATGTGGTTAAAACTTGAGAGAGAGAGAGAGAGATTCAGAACGGTAGTGGAGCACTGCAGCTGTGGACGGTGACAGAGAGGGGAGGGGCTCTCCTCACGAGGCTGCTCATTTAAAGCGACAGGTTGTTTTTTTCTCGTATGTGGAAAACTATTTGATGTAATGTTTCAGTTTCAATTCAATCTTAAATAGTTTAGTTATTCTATGCAATAACTTATACATTGATTAATACTGTAGACTATATTACCAACACTAGTCTGAAAGATAATAATAATAATAATAATAATAATAATAATAATAATAATAATAATAATTAAAAAAAAATAATAATAATAGCCTAATAATAGACATGTGCAAATTAAGATTGATTGGTTTATGGGCAGAAATGGTATTCCATAAGGATAATTAATAGGCTATTAAAAAAATAGGAAATCATTTTTGTGATCGGCAATGATCGGTATCGGCAGATAAATATTTTTGGTGATCGGTATCGGTGATCGGGCCAAAAAATGGTGATCGGAGCACCTCTAGTGGGTATCAGAAAAAAATGCTGCTTCTCATCAAAAAACTGAGAAAATGACAATAATAATAATATTTATAATAATAATAAAAAATCAAACACATCAACCACTTCTGAGGAACATAGGTGGGTATCATCAAAAAATGCTGACTTCTCATCAAAAAGCTGAGAAAATGTCATTAATGTTTTAAAAAAATCAAACAGACAATTGTAAGCATAGACAATTGGGTTGTTTAACCACTTCTGAGGAACATAGGTGGGTATCAACAAAAAATGCTGACTTCTCATCAAAATGTTGAGAAAAAGTAATTTCAATTAGAACTAAATCATGGTTCTGATTATCCAAAACAAATTTCTGCCACCTACAGGATCAGTTCTTGTATGTAAAGAAGCTTTTTAGCACAAAGTTGGAGACTTTTATCATCACTACTGTGTTCATATTTTGTTCCTTAAATGCAGACAACCACACGTGTGTTGTGTCTCTACTCTGTCCACTCAATGAATGACAGATTTGGCATTCTACTGTTCCGTCTGACCACTGGTGAAATTATTGGAAAATCTTATTAAGGCAATAGATGCTGTAAGTTTTTCGCTACACCACCCAGCCCTACATCATACACGTATACACGTATACACGTATACACGTATACACTCACACACACACACACACACACACACACACACACACACACACACACACACACACACACACACACACACACACACACACACACACACACAGACACACACACACACACACACACACACAAACACACACACACACACACACAGTCAAAGAGTGTCAAAGAGCGCATAGGAATCGACTTACACTGGAAATGACACAGGAAGCATTTCTGACACTGTTCAAACCCAACACCTGCTGCTCTACAAGAGTTCAGCTCTGGTGCCATAAATCCAACTGCATTCACCCCACCACCATTTACTCTAGGTTTCCACAGTAAATCATGACAGGGGAAAACACAGAGCAGCACCAAACGTGCTGTGTACGGGATATTTAATGCTTCATTCCTGGCTTCGGACTGTTAACCTAAGACACCTCCGGTTCAAGGCCCAACAAATAAACACGTTACACCAATGTGCTTTGTTGTTGTTACGCTGTTATAAGCCCTGTGTGGTTATTACCTTTCATCCTGTTACAAGCTAATGAGCCACGGAAACAACTGTTATAACACTATTTTAAGGCAAAGCCACAACTGGCAGTAGTATTGCTTGAGCATATTGTGCTGTGAAAAAAAAGAATAAATGACAAAGACAAAGAATAAAAATGAAGTGGACACTACAATGCAAACGTCATTCAACATTGTGCATTATCGGGGTGCTTTGTTCACACGATCAGCAGCTTGTTCCCACCAAACGGTCCATTTGAACTAAAACGTTTAGCCCAGTTCATTAGTGCAAGCAGCAATCCAACTAAAGTAAGCATTAAAGAAATGGTCACAAATAGTTCACTTGATTGAGGAGTAAAGCAAACACATCACGGGTAGCCAAAACAAATGTTGATTAAAGACAACATCTAAATTTGGTTTGATTTGTTGATGTGAAGGTGGCCCCTGTTACATTGTAGGGCCTATCAATGTCATGAAGTACATTGTAACAAAGCTTGTAACTTTGACATATGCTTACACTGCACCATAATGCAAGATGCAGTGAGATTTGTTTATAATATTTCATGGTGCTACATTTAAATGCAGTGCAAAATGGCCTGTTAGAGTGTGCTACCCAACTTTCCTCATTAGCACTACAAGTAGGTGTTTAGATAAACTGACATTGTTATTTCAATCCATTTGAGAGAATTAAATTAGAAAAAGCATCTCATATGTTCACTTTGTGCGACTGTAGCCATTAAATGTAGCAGGCAAAGTCAATGTTACAGCATATAGACACTGCCTCTGTTCACTTATGGGTCCATTCAATACTCTATTCAATTGAGCCAGTGGAAACACAGCCAGACACTGTGTGCAACAAAGAAATGTAATGTACAAGGGCCTGCTTTACAGGGCACCAATTGCGAGTATAACCTCTGTATGATTGGGCATTATTAGTGGTTCTATTCACCTGATTCGAAGCAAATAAAAACGACAGCATTTGCCATACGAAGTCATCTGTGGCACAGCATCACAGAATGGAAATGGAGCACCACCAATTGATTTTACCCCCTTTACTTGCTCAAACACACACACACACACACACACACACACACACACACACACACACACACACACACACACACACACACACACACACACACACACACACACACACACACACACACACACACACACACACATTTGCAGTGGATCAACGTCTTTTGTGCATGAAGGCCGTTGCACCACACAATTGTACTTGGTCTATGGGAAACGCAACTTGTCAGTGACCGTACAACCCACCAGTATCGGATGGGAAGATGAGGCTCATGTCTTGCATAGGCCCCAGGCACTTTGGGTAATGAATCTCATATCCTGTGCAAGTTCAAAATAAAAATGACCTCTGACACTAACGCAACCCAACGTCAGCATGCTCTCTGTCTGCATGCGTCTCTCCTCCATGCCACCAGACAGATAAATAGAGTGTCAAACACTCTATTTGTCTACCTAGACATTTGTCTACCTAGAATAAAATAGAGAGTATTCTATCTTCTCAACGTAACAAATAAAAACATCAATCCCTTTTAGGTACACCTTGGGTCCAACTCAACTTAGTACCTCCCATCCGCACCATTTGTTTATTCATTTATTGAATTCATTATCAAAATGTTGCTATTTAACACTTTTTATGCATCTTATTACTTTATGCTACATCTTCTTTACCACGTGTTGGACAACGCTGTCAGTGTTGCAACTGTACACTGCGCCTAGATGCCTTTATCTTCTACATTTTGCTACTAATTACTAGTTGCTACTAATTACTACTAATTACTAATGCTAGTTTTATTCAATATCTCGCAAAAGCACAATTCAGAGGTCATTTTCTCATTTGCAATTAGAATGCTGTGTGTAGTGAAAACACTATCATACAGGCTGTGAGTACATCTTCTGTCTGGCTGGGCCTCTTCCTCTAGGTCTCCAAATCGTGTGTTGGTATAGGACTACCAAGTCTTGCATAATCCTGACGCATTGTGGGTAAAATAACCCCATCATATTCTGTCTATGTTGACAATAGAAAACACTGCGTATTCTACCCACCGTGAGTACGTCTTCTGTCTGGTTGTGCCTCCTCCTCCAGGTCTCCAGCTCGTGTGTGTAGCCCCCCACCAGGTAGATGGTGTCTTCCACCGACAGCATCTGCTGCTTGCGCACATGCACCGAGCAGGTGTCCATCACACTCCAGCTGTCCGAGGTCGGGCAGTAGCGCAGCACACTCGTGTTCCTGTCTGTCAGCAAGAAACACACAGGAGACACAGGACACACACACAGGCATGCACAAACACACACACACACGCAGGCACAGGCACACACACATGCGCGCGCGCGCGCACACACACACACACACACACACACACACACACACACACACACACACACACACACACACACACACACACACACACACACACACACACACACACACACACGTCATGAGCAAGCTGCATGTATCCGCACTGTCTCATAAAATGAATACACATACTCTCTGTGCTGTATGATCTACAGATTTAACATACAAGTTTGTATGATAAATATGTAGATCATACAGCACATACGTACATAGTACATACTATATACGTAATGAACATATGCCTATGCAGACATCTTGACAGCATTTCTACAAAGCCTAGTGAAATGCATTGAGGAATGAAGAAGTTACAGAATTACAAAAATATTTGGCTCTGGACAGGACAATTGACAGAGGAGAAAAGCATACAGGCCAGCATGTGAACCCTTGAACTGGGAATGGCCACTGGAGACCAGGGCCTAGCCTACCACAACCACCACAGCTTTTGTGGCCAACAAAGGTGAACACTATGTAACTCTGAACTCCCTGTTGTTCCCCCTACATGGTCATTACAACCAACAGTGAAAGTAAACAAAGCCTAAACTCAATTTAAAGACATGGGATCTGTGCTCTCCCCATCTCCCTAATAAAAGCCACATGTTGACTCACACGATGAGGACCCATTTTTGGGCACAATTTTGAGGTTTGTGTGTGTGTAGCAGCGGCGGTGTAGGATGCATTGCAGACCTCGGGCGGTGTATCCTCCCATGACGATGATCATTCCCTGGCACTCGCAGGCCGAGAACTCTGCCAAGGGCTCGGGCAAGGAAGACACACACGTCCACCAGTCCTGGTCTGGGCAGTAGCACTCGACCGTGCCCAGACACTGTCCACCCACAGCATACAGTTTACCACTCACAGCTAAGAGTTTAAAGTTTGACCTGGGAAAGGGAGGAGAGAATACAGTTAATGTCAAGCTAGGACTGTTGCTGTGTCATAGTGTTATGGATAGCAGGGAAGTGAGTAGTACTCTTACTCATGTACACTAGGCCTACTGATCTTATACACCAGCAGTTATTCCACTGTAGGCCTACCTAACGTAGTAGTAGCAGCAAGCAACACTTTAAGAGTAGGCTATTATTTTTTACTTTACACCTATGCTTGAAAGAGGCTAACCTTTTCTGATTTAGTGGGGCCACGTGATTCCATTCGTTCCGACAGGGGTTGTAGCAGTGCGCTGCGGAGATCTCTTGACTTGTCACCCTGTATCCACCGACAATGAATAAATAATTGTCCAGAACCGCGGAGCCATACCCCCTCACGTTAACCATGTCAGAAGGCAAGTTGTTGGAGAGCGGCTTCCACCGTTGCTCGACCTCCCCATAGCGGAGCATGGACCACGGTTCATCCTGCTCGGTCATATCCATGCACGTCCCAATAAAGTCCCCGATGGCGACCAAAGTGGCCGTGCCCTTCATGCGCATTTCCTTCACTTGCTCTCGGAGTGCCGCTGGAAAAGCTTTGAATTCAGCTCGTCGGAGCATGGGATGGTAGTACCAGCTCATGTATTTCAGACATGCATTCCGTAAATCGTATGTTCCATACACCTCGGAGAGTTTGAACAACTCCACACAGTTGTCCTGACGGATTTCCCCCAGTATCAGTTTCAAGATCGAACTCACCTGCAAAAACGAGGCTGTTTCAATCAAATCCTCAAGTGTCTCGTTGACAACTTGCACTTTAGAAGTGTTGATGAATTCCAAAACCAATTCCAGACCTGGCACGCTCAGTCCCTGAAGTTCGACAGAATCCTCACCTGACTCGCGCATCCCCGAGCTGTACAGCGCACGAAAGTAATCACTTTTCTCAATAAGCTTACTTTTGCTGACGTTGTACGTCTTGTCGTCCATAATAATCTCAATAATTTGCTCCGGGGACGACATGTTGACAATTGGTTCTGCTTGCTTCTTCAATGTCTGACGCTTGAGAGTTTGTTGTTTACATTTTAAGGATCGGCAAAAAGCCTCTCCAAGGCCTATATATGGTAATGCTCAGCCCATAGATCCCCCAGATGGATATGATCTTTCCGACTTGCATGAAGATATTCTTAGCGCCATCTGCGAGGGAAGCAAGCTCGAAGCTAAAGATAACTTCCTATTTAATATCAAACCAAAGTATCGGAACATTGCATAATTTACAGGATGGACGGCTAGCTAGCAAATCCCTCATTCCATGGAGTTCACAGACTGATGGACTTGTTTTCGTCACTTCCTGCATGCGCTGGAATCAGAACAAAACACTGCAGTAACTGCACACTACACACGTTAGGATGAAAGCGAAGCAATATCTGAATGCAATAATAGAACAACACAGAAAAGAGAGTATTCATTTTTTGCATTTGATTTGCCAGTTGATAGGCCTATTCAGTGCCTGACTGGCATCCATTCCTGTGCAACCTATGAATATCTTGTTCTTGACAAATGCAAACTTTAGGTCTGTGTAAGAAATTGTGCTGTGCACAAACTGATTGAAATCATTATTATTATTATCATTATTATCATTATCATTATTATTATTATTATTATTATTATTATTATTGTTGTTGTTGTTGTTGTTGTTATTATTATTGAAAGTGCAAAGAAATCTGGCCCATCAATTTTTTTTTAATTCACTTTGTATTTCTTTCTTTCTTTCTTTCTTTCTTTCTTTCTTTCTTTCTTTCTTTCTTTCTTTCTTTCTTTCTTTCTTTCTTTCTTTCTTTCAAAAGTCAGACCAGTTCTCCAGTTTTGTGGAGATGTTAAATGCCCTTCTGGAAAGGGGAAATGAGTTATAACCAGGTTAATACGAGGTGATAGACATCTGATAGTTTTCTTATTTGACAAATTGTTACAAATTAAGCCCTGAATATTTTAATTTATAACAGATTTCAATACACAAACAAGCAAACAAAAATCACTTGTTTGAACGGCAAAAAAGTGAAATGACATTTGCATTTCAGTCAGGCGCGAAGTAGTCCACCTATATTACAGGTCCTTCCCCTGCTCGACAGGGAAGAACATTTTAACCACCAAACAAACTCCATGTAGAAGCTGAGAAAACCAAGGTAATCTCGCCACATTTATACTGTACTGAATCATAAACGAAATCAATCTTTATAGCCAGCAATATTAATGATTGAAAGAATACCAAGACATAACAGGCGAAGAGTTTTCGGGCGTTTTTCTGTTTGTTTACGACATCTCCCTAGTGCTAGGCGGCCTGCATTTATTTTCATTGGATGCACTCTCTTCGTAAACATTGTTTTGACCGTACATATTCTGATATGAACATTTCTGTCTCACACGACAATTTTAATGATGCGTATACCTTGTTTAAAACCACGCATTTACAACCACACGTCCAATGAACCGAGCTTACTTACAGAGCTAACATTAGCCGCCTAGCTCGCATTCGCTAGCATGATGTTGTCAGAGATTCCCAGACTGGGGCTCCCATCTCATTACACTCCCATTTCATCTCGCTCCCACTAGCCAGACTAGCGGTACCACCGCCATATTACGGAGCCAGTTATCTTGTTGATGTTAGTTTTTTGTTACGTACAAGTGTATTTCACATATAATTAGCGCCAGATTGTTTCAAATACACCTACAATATGATCATTAGGCTATGAATTGACTTTGTCGTTACGTTTCAAATGTAAGTGGTGGATACATCCTCTTTCCGTTTCCGGTCAGTAAACGTCACACCACAGATACCAGAGATTTTGATAGGAAGGTATCTGAACTGTCTCTGCAGATACTCCAGAGTTCGCCATGCCTCTGGTTTGGTGGTACGATGTAGTAGTAGTAACTGTAGTTGTTGTATTTATGGTCATGTTAACCTTTTATTGACCACTGCACTTTATGTCTGTCCTGTGGTAGCCTATCTTTTGTTGCTGTCTATATGTGCTTATGACTTGCTGCACACCTAATCGCCCCTTCTGGGGACAATAAAGTTGAAAAGTTGAAGTTGAAGTTGTAGGCCTAGTAATCAGGGATGGGCAAAGATACATCTAAAAGTATTTCCAAATTCAATGCGAAGTAGGCCTACCCAGCATTAAAACAACCTATAAGTACACAACATTAACTGTGTAGTCATGAAACCGCTAGAAAAATTTCCAAGTAATTATGAAACGGTTAGAAATAAGATACAAGATGCACGGCAGTAACTGTATCTTGTAGATTATTTCTAACAGTTACAGTGCTGGGTATTTTGCATTAGGCCTAGTGTTTTGAAATACTTTTATCTGTATCTTTGCCCATCCCTGGTAACAATAATATCAACACATAATAGGACTAATAATGATCAAAACCCTTTCCTATAATATTTATACTATTATGTTACTGATCACCTAATCTTTCTAGCATTACATTTGTCTGCATGTTTTTTTTTTTTTTTTTTTTTACATTATATGCATTGTATTTAAGAAACGGCAGAAAAGGCAGGCCTGCAAATAGGCCGTCTATCCTATTCCTACCTAGGTCAGTCAGTATCTTGACTAAGGTAGCAATAGGCTACTGCAATATCATATCTGGACACATAGTTTTAGTGCAGAACATTGTTAAACCATATGTAGAGTACAGTGCAGTCATTGTATTGATCTCCATAGGGGAATCAAAGTTAATAATGTTTAATATTACTATATTAAAATCCACTATATTAACACACAGCAGTTAAATTAATTACAGTAGAAAAGCATCAACCTAATGAGTCTTTAGACTTGACTGCTCAGCGATTAATGTCACATCTATCTTAGACAGATTTTAGAGTGTTATAAACCAGGATGTTTGGGACACCAAATGAGGAGAGCGGGCAACACGGAGATGATTTATATGCACTTTTATTTGTAGTAGACTTATTTACAATGCTGTACATCTTACAGAAAAAAACAGACAAATAAGCAGCCCCTTCCTCTGACACAGGCAGCAGTCAGGAGGGAGAGGGGAGGATGGAGGGATGGGGAAGGAGGGAGGATGACGGTGTAGAGGAGTGGTCGCTCTACCCAGCACACTGCCTGACGGCTTCGGAGTGGTCGCTCAACCCAGCACACTGCCGTAGGTATCTTGAGGTGGTCATCTCTCCATAAGACGCCCAGAGTTTCTCCAGCTTTGCCTGTTTAGAGCTGTCCTGCTTGCTTGTTAGCCGCCCGATGGCCCGCTGGTGGAGAAGGCGGACCTGCAGAGGCAGGAGACTGCTCTCTTTGTGTAGGATTCCAACCAGAAGATAAAGGTTTGGTTTGTCTTTCACCTGGAGGTTAATGCGCTTGTGCCAACCCTCCACATCATTGTTTGTACGGACGGTCCTCTGGAAGGTTGACCAGGCCGAGGGAGGATGGGCAGCATTCTTCACCCAGGTGTCCTCCAGGTATTCCAGGAGTTCTTCTATATCCTCGGATCTGGTGTTCACTGGGCGGCGCCGCCTGAGCTCTTCAAAGGCTGTTGCTATGTGCTCGGCTGGGAGGTTGGGGAGGGCCATCAGCTCCTTCAGGTACTGCCTGACAGCTGGTTGTTTCATATAGGCGCGTCTCAGACCAAGCCGTGCGATCTAAAAAACATAAAGCAGCACATATTTAGTTAGTATGTTTAGGTAGGTGTTTGGCAGCTAACATAAACACGCAAATGTAGTAATAACAATGCTGTGACCACATCTTACCTTTCGGTACACGGTTTGCGCCCAGTGAAACCAGCAACCGAAGATCTCGATGCCTGGGAACACCTCTGGCAATGCACTCCACACTGCTTGCTCAAAGTCCAAAACTGCTTCTTCCACCCGCGGGCTTCTGGGCAGCATGTCCCGGACGGCGTTGAATACAGCCGTGTAGTCCTCGGTTTTTCTTCTTGACATCATGACGTAGCAGAGTGGCACCTGCTTCATGCTGTCCCCCGAGTGGATAAAGCTGTGTATCGTAAACAGCTGTTTGAAGGGGTCGCGAGCCGTCTTGAACGTCCCATCCATGTACCATGTGAGGGCGTCCGAGAGTACCGTCAGCTGATGGTCGGTGGCAAAGATGAGGTGTCTACGCCCCTCAAGCTGGATGTCTCGCCTGAGAAAACCATTGGGGATGTGCCCCATATCCAACTGCAAGTACAGGGAAAGAATGTTGGTGTGAATGCAGTCATTTACCTAAAGGTTAATTACATGGAAAGTATGGGAAAACATGAAGGTACAAGGCAGGACAGCATGACGACAACAGCAACAACAAAACATTGTAAAACTTTCTTACCTGAAATGCAAGATCAGCTGGATGCTTTGGCCTTAGTGTAGCTCTTGCCCGGTTCGCAGCACGAGCTAGTGAGTCACGGCAAACATCGGGCAGTGGCTCATCTTTATTAAGGAGGTCCAGGGCCTCCTCCGCCAGCTTTCCGGCACCCTTAACAAAATCAGTCATTGCAGCCTCCTTTACCTGTGAAGAAGAAATAACATTACTATGTGGACAAATACTATTTGATTCCAATTTTTGAAGTTGTACACAAGCTATCAGTAAAATTTTATGCAAACATGAAGGCTTACCAAAGCTCTGGCTTTTGCAGTGGCCACCTTTTCTGGGTTGCTGGGGTGATTGTGGTCTTGGGTCCCAGGTGTGTAGTCTTCCCCGACCTGCTTCACTGTGGCACGACACTGCAAACTCTTTTTGCTGCACACCCAGGTAATGCAAGCATTGGTTTCTCTCTTCTTGGAGTAGGTGAAGCCGTAGCTGTCTGCAAGTAGGATATCACCGCCTCCTGTGGCTCCACCTGCGATCTGTTCGAACGTGATTGGGCAGTCTGGCAAGATCATCTCCGGAAGCGGAAGCTGCTCATCCTGTGGGTGCCCTCTACGACGAGTGGGTAGCTGTTCCAGTGACCTGGGCACTGTAAAAGACATGTCGGCTTCAGGATGGTTTTCCATCTCTTCCTCAGCTATGCTCGCTGCCTCGTCTTGTTCCTGGACCACCATGGCATAGTTGTGGTCTGGGGCCTCAGGTGTAGAAGCGGATTCGTGAGCTGGCAAATTCCTTCCTCTGCACTGGACACAAAACCATGGCTTTTGGAGCAGAGCACAGGCCCCACACACCAGAGTAATAATGTTCTACGTACATCTGATACTACTGAAAAATCTGCCAGAAGTTTTGTACACACAGAGTAATAATGTTCTACGTACAGTGCCGCCAGGTACTATTGGCACCCTTGAAGTTTAAGTACATTATGGGACATATCTCCAGAAAACAAATAATATGGTCAACCATGATTTTTCTATAGATAGCTTGTGGTTGAAACTAAATATAAAAAATATCAACAGCATTAAATACTAAACTATGAGAGGGAAATAATTGAAGATGGTAAAGTTCCCAGGATCACTGGTATTGGCACCCTTTACTGGATACCATTTTGGAAACCTAATTTGACTCAATTATGGTAAATCGCAAATGGGAATCACTTTTGACTAATTGCTTTTGCCCATAGAACATGAATTAGGCAAGGAATTATGATATTTGTGTTTAAATAGCCACCTGTTACATCTTGTGTGTCTTTCACCAATCTGAAGACAGAGGAGCTGCCTGAGGACACCACAAATACTATTATTTACAAAAACAAGACCTCCAAATAATAAAAGATCATCTCAAAAGACCTTGGTAAACCATTTTCTACACTGTGTTGTGTTATTCAGAAATCTGCCAAACATGGAGCTGTAAAGAACATCCTTGGATGTGGGGGGTAGAGGAAGATATTATGATAAAAGTCTTTGGAAGTCGGTGCAAATAATGAAAAAACACAGGGACTAACATCTACAGACCTGACGGTCAACTTTGAACTGTTCTGGGTAGTTTTTTTCAATAAGCACCCCGTGTTAAACACTACACAAAGTAGTGCCTTTTGGTTGGAGAGCAAGGCAGACCACATTGCTTAATAAAAGTCATAACAGGGAACACCTGACGGCTGTATGAAAAAATACAGGCCTAGCACAGCCCTTTTAAGAATGTTTTAAGGTCAGATGAAGCAATAGCACAGTTTTTCAGTGACTCACACAAACAGCATGTTTGCATACTCTGCAAGAAAGTCTTTAAGGAAAAGGACACCCTACCAAAAAGCAAGCATGGTGTCCGATCCATAATATTATGTCACCCCATTGTTGCATCAGGTATTGGAGGATTTGACCGTATCACAGGTATCATGACAGGCATCATGACATGACAGGTATCATCATTTACAGTAAAATGTGTAACCATGGCAAGAACACTTGGTTTGAGTTGAACATCATGTGCACTCCAGAAAGACAAAAACCCAAAGAACACAACCAAATGCACAGTGGATTGGTTGTAAAAATGAAAACATTGATGAAAACCAAAACCTTCAGATGCTGCCATTGCTGTGTAATAGTGTGCAATTAACCCTTGAAGGAGGGGTGCCAATATTCCTGGACATGCCCTTTTAAATGTTTTTGATTGAAATTACAAAATTGTTTTGTGAGGGTCAAGTTTGCTAATATTGTGTGCTTTTGGCATCAACCATGACTAAGCATAAGCTTAGCCCTAAAAGGTTGCAGGGATGTTTTGATGTTAATGACAGCATGTATGGTAGTCACCCGAAGTCGAGGAATGTATTAAGTCGTAAATGCTTGCAATTACTGTCATCTTTGCATTATTTTTCAAAAGTTTTACTTAATGGTTAAAGAAATGAGTGGCCACAACGCGTGGACCCCCTATATTGACTAGACTAGTCTCCTGGCAAGGGTGGAATTGGAGGGGGTTAAATACTTTATGGTTAAATTATCATATATAGCAGTAGGCCTACTATACTTATATACCTACTATACTATTACACGTGAGGTTGGAAAATGGCATTGGCTTTTGTTTTGGTCGCTTGGTTGCTTTCCGTTTCCGATAATTGTACCCGCTTTCCGTTTCCGTTGCTAACTTTTACTTCTATAAGTCCTATAACTTTCTATAACTGCATGTAGAAGAGAGCGAACAACAAGCGTTAACAATATTGCTAACTTTTACAAGCTTCATTTATTTGACTCCGCCGTCATTTCTTTCTATAACTGCATGTAGAAAAGACTCCGTCATCCGCTTCGTCTTATCCAGTAGTGTTATTCTTACCACTGTATTCTTACCACTGGAGAAAAAAATAAGTGGTGTTAAGAAAAAATACGTGTGTCAATACATAATATGGTGAATACGTGTGATATAATCAGGTGGCAGTGTGTATATATATGATAATACGTGAGATATAATCGGGTGGGGACCGCAAGTCCGGGAGTGATAGAAACACCGGGGACCGCACGTCCGGGAGCGAACTCCGTTGGGAGTCCCAGTCTGAATGCCACTCAGCTTCCGTGCCATCAAAACATGAAGGTGAAGACATACCGTTAACAGCTTGCATTGGCCCCTGCAGAACCATGCATTTCACATTATATTCAGCTTAGCAAACCTTGCCAAATAACCCGAAACACCTTTATCAACACAAGCTACTTCTTCGTAATATCGAACAGGACATGTTGACTAGCATGTCTGACAAGGCATTCAGACTGGGACTCCCAACGGAGTTCGCTCCCGGACGTGCGGTCCCCGGTGTTTCTATCACTCCCGGACTTGCGGTCCCCACCCGATTATATCTCACGTATTATCATATATATACACACTGCCACCTGATTATATCACACGTATTCACCATATTATGTATTGACACACGTATTTTTTCTTAACACCACTTATTTTTTTCTCCAGTGGTAAGAATACAGTGGTAAGAATAACACTACTGGATAAGACGAAGCGGATGACGGAGTCTTTTCTACATGCAGTTATAGAAAGAAATGACGGCGGAGTCAAATAAATGAAGCTTGTAAAAGTTAGCAATATTGTTAACGCTTGTTGTTCGCTCTCTTCTACATGCAGTTATAGAAAGTTATAGGACTTATAGAAGTAAAAGTTAGCAACGGAAACGGAAAGCGGGTACAATTATCGGAAACGGAAAGCAACCAAGCGACCAAAACAAAAGCCAATGCCATTTTCCAACCTCACGTGTAATAGTATAGTAGGTATATAAGTATAGTAGGCCTACTGCTATATATGATAATTTAACCATAAAGTATTTAACCCCCTCCAATTCCACCCTTGCCAGGAGACTAGTCTAGTCAATATAGGGGGTCCACGCGTTGTGGCCACTCATTTCTTTAACCATTAAGTAAAACTTTTGAAAAATAATGCAAAGATGACAGTAATTGCAAGCATTTACGACTTAATACATTCCTCGACTTCGGGTGACTACCATACATGCTGTCATTAACATCAAAACATCCCTGCAACCTTTTAGGGCTAAGCTTATGCTTAGTCATGGTTGATGCCAAAAGCACACAATATTAGCAAACTTGACCCTCACAAAACAATTTTGTAATTTCAATCAAAAACATTTAAAAGGGCATGTCCAGGAATATTGGCACCCCTCCTTCAAGGGTTAATTGCACACTATTACACAGCAATGGCAGCATCTGAAGGTTTTGGTTTTCATCAATGTTTTCATTTTTACAACCAATCCACTGTGCATTTGGTTGTGTTCTTTGGGTTTTTGTCTTTCTGGAGTGCACATGATGTTCAACTCAAACCAAGTGTTCTTGCCATGGTTACACATTTTACTGTAAATGATGATACCTGTCATGTCATGATGCCTGTCATGATACCTGTGATACGGTCAAATCCTCCAATACCTGATGCAACAATGGGGTGACATAATATTATGGATCGGACACCATGCTTGCTTTTTGGTAGGGTGTCCTTTTCCTTAAAGACTTTCTTGCAGAGTATGCAAACATGCTGTTTGTGTGAGTCACTGAAAAACTGTGCTATTGCTTCATCTGACCTTAAAACATTCTTAAAAGGGCTGTGCTAGGCCTGTATTTTTTCATACAGCCGTCAGGTGTTCCCTGTTATGACTTTTATTAAGCAATGTGGTCTGCCTTGCTCTCCAACCAAAAGGCACTACTTTGTGTAGTGTTTAACACGGGGTGCTTATTGAAAAAAACTACCCAGAACAGTTCAAAGTTGACCGTCAGGTCTGTAGATGTTAGTCCCTGTGTTTTTTCATTATTTGCACCGACTTCCAAAGACTTTTATCATAATATCTTCCTCTACCCCCCACATCCAAGGATGTTCTTTACAGCTCCATGTTTGGCAGATTTCTGAATAACACAACACAGTGTAGAAAATGGTTTACCAAGGTCTTTTGAGATGATCTTTTATTATTTGGAGGTCTTGTTTTTGTAAATAATAGTATTTGTGGTGTCCTCAGGCAGCTCCTCTGTCTTCAGATTGGTGAAAGACACACAAGATGTAACAGGTGGCTATTTAAACACAAATATCATAATTCCTTGCCTAATTCATGTTCTATGGGCAAAAGCAATTAGTCAAAAGTGATTCCCATTTGCGATTTACCATAATTGAGTCAAATTAGGTTTCCAAAATGGTATCCAGTAAAGGGTGCCAATACCAGTGATCCTGGGAACTTTACCATCTTCAATTATTTCCCTCTCATAGTTTAGTATTTAATGCTGTTGATATTTTTTATATTTAGTTTCAACCACAAGCTATCTATAGAAAAATCATGGTTGACCATATTATTTGTTTTCTGGAGATATGTCCCATAATGTACTTAAACTTCAAGGGTGCCAATAGTACCTGGCGGCACTGTACGTAGAACATTATTACTCTGTGTGTACAAAACTTCTGGCAGATTTTTCAGTAGTATCAGATGTACGTAGAACATTATTACTCTGGTGTGTGGGGCCTGTGCTCTGCTCCAAAAGCCATGGTTTTGTGTCCAGTGCAGAGGAAGGAATTTGCCAGCTCACGAATCCGCTTCTACACCTGAGGCCCCAGACCACAACTATGCCATGGTGGTCCAGGAACAAGACGAGGCAGCGAGCATAGCTGAGGAAGAGATGGAAAACCATCCTGAAGCCGACATGTCTTTTACAGTGCCCAGGTCACTGGAACAGCTACCCACTCGTCGTAGAGGGCACCCACAGGATGAGCAGCTTCCGCTTCCGGAGATGATCTTGCCAGACTGCCCAATCACGTTCGAACAGATCGCAGGTGGAGCCACAGGAGGCGGTGATATCCTACTTGCAGACAGCTACGGCTTCACCTACTCCAAGAAGAGAGAAACCAATGCTTGCATTACCTGGGTGTGCAGCAAAAAGAGTTTGCAGTGTCGTGCCACAGTGAAGCAGGTCGGGGAAGACTACACACCTGGGACCCAAGACCACAATCACCCCAGCAACCCAGAAAAGGTGGCCACTGCAAAAGCCAGAGCTTTGGTAAGCCTTCATGTTTGCATAAAATTTTACTGATAGCTTGTGTACAACTTCAAAAATTGGAATCAAATAGTATTTGTCCACATAGTAATGTTATTTCTTCTTCACAGGTAAAGGAGGCTGCAATGACTGATTTTGTTAAGGGTGCCGGAAAGCTGGCGGAGGAGGCCCTGGACCTCCTTAATAAAGATGAGCCACTGCCCGATGTTTGCCGTGACTCACTAGCTCGTGCTGCGAACCGGGCAAGAGCTACACTAAGGCCAAAGCATCCAGCTGATCTTGCATTTCAGGTAAGAAAGTTTTACAATGTTTTGTTGTTGCTGTTGTCGTCATGCTGTCCTGCCTTGTACCTTCATGTTTTCCCATACTTTCCATGTAATTAACCTTTAGGTAAATGACTGCATTCACACCAACATTCTTTCCCTGTACTTGCAGTTGGATATGGGGCACATCCCCAATGGTTTTCTCAGGCGAGACATCCAGCTTGAGGGGCGTAGACACCTCATCTTTGCCACCGACCATCAGCTGACGGTACTCTCGGACGCCCTCACATGGTACATGGATGGGACGTTCAAGACGGCTCGCGACCCCTTCAAACAGCTGTTTACGATACACAGCTTTATCCACTCGGGGGACAGCATGAAGCAGGTGCCACTCTGCTACGTCATGATGTCAAGAAGAAAAACCGAGGACTACACGGCTGTATTCAACGCCGTCCGGGACATGCTGCCCAGAAGCCCGCGGGTGGAAGAAGCAGTTTTGGACTTTGAGCAAGCAGTGTGGAGTGCATTGCCAGAGGTGTTCCCAGGCATCGAGATCTTCGGTTGCTGGTTTCACTGGGCGCAAACCGTGTACCGAAAGGTAAGATGTGGTCACAGCATTGTTATTACTACATTTGCGTGTTTATGTTAGCTGCCAAACACCTACCTAAACATACTAACTAAATATGTGCTGCTTTATGTTTTTTAGATCGCACGGCTTGGTCTGAGACGCGCCTATATGAAACAACCAGCTGTCAGGCAGTACCTGAAGGAGCTGATGGCCCTCCCCAACCTCCCAGCCGAGCACATAGCAACAGCCTTTGAAGAGCTCAGGCGGCGCCGCCCAGTGAACACCAGATCCGAGGATATAGAAGAACTCCTGGAATACCTGGAGGACACCTGGGTGAAGAATGCTGCCCATCCTCCCTCGGCCTGGTCAACCTTCCAGAGGACCGTCCGTACAAACAATGATGTGGAGGGTTGGCACAAGCGCATTAACCTCCAGGTGAAAGACAAACCAAACCTTTATCTTCTGGTTGGAATCCTACACAAAGAGAGCAGTCTCCTGCCTCTGCAGGTCCGCCTTCTCCACCAGCGGGCCATCGGGCGGCTAACAAGCAAGCAGGACAGCTCTAAACAGGCAAAGCTGGAGAAACTCTGGGCGTCTTATGGAGAGATGACCACCTCAAGATACCTACGGCAGTGTGCTGGGTTGAGCGACCACTCCGAAGCCGTCAGGCAGTGTGCTGGGTAGAGCGACCACTCCTCTACACCGTCATCCTCCCTCCTTCCCCATCCCTCCATCCTCCCCTCTCCCTCCTGACTGCTGCCTGTGTCAGAGGAAGGGGCTGCTTATTTGTCTGTTTTTTTCTGTAAGATGTACAGCATTGTAAATAAGTCTACTACAAATAAAAGTGCATATAAATCATCTCCGTGTTGCCCGCTCTCCTCATTTGGTGTCCCAAACATCCTGGTTTATAACACTCTAAAATCTGTCTAAGATAGATGTGACATTAATCGCTGAGCAGTCAAGTCTAAAGACTCATTAGGTTGATGCTTTTCTACTGTAATTAATTTAACTGCTGTGTGTTAATATAGTGGATTTTAATATAGTAATATTAAACATTATTAACTTTGATTCCCCTATGGAGATCAATACAATGACTGCACTGTACTCTACATATGGTTTAACAATGTTCTGCACTAAAACTATGTGTCCAGATATGATATTGCAGTAGCCTATTGCTACCTTAGTCAAGATACTGACTGACCTAGGTAGGAATAGGATAGACGGCCTATTTGCAGGCCTGCCTTTTCTGCCGTTTCTTAAATACAATGCATATAATGTAAAAAAAAAAAAAAAAAAAAAACATGCAGACAAATGTAATGCTAGAAAGATTAGGTGATCAGTAACATAATAGTATAAATATTATAGGAAAGGGTTTTGATCATTATTAGTCCTATTATGTGTTGATATTATTGTTACCAGGGATGGGCAAAGATACAGATAAAAGTATTTCAAAACACTAGGCCTAATGCAAAATACCCAGCACTGTAACTGTTAGAAATAATCTACAAGATACAGTTACTGCCGTGCATCTTGTATCTTATTTCTAACCGTTTCATAATTACTTGGAAATTTTTCTAGCGGTTTCATGACTACACAGTTAATGTTGTGTACTTATAGGTTGTTTTAATGCTGGGTAGGCCTACTTCGCATTGAATTTGGAAATACTTTTAGATGTATCTTTGCCCATCCCTGATTACTAGGCCTACAACTTCAACTTCAACTTTTCAACTTTATTGTCCCCAGAAGGGGCGATTAGGTGTGCAGCAAGTCATAAGCACATATAGACAGCAACAAAAGATAGGCTACCACAGGACAGACATAAAGTGCAGTGGTCAATAAAAGGTTAACATGACCATAAATACAACAACTACAGTTACTACTACTACATCGTACCACCAAACCAGAGGCATGGCGAACTCTGGAGTATCTGCAGAGACAGTTCAGATACCTTCCTATCAAAATCTCTGGTATCTGTGGTGTGACGTTTACTGACCGGAAACGGAAAGAGGATGTATCCACCACTTACATTTGAAACGTAACGACAAAGTCAATTCATAGCCTAATGATCATATTGTAGGTGTATTTGAAACAATCTGGCGCTAATTATATGTGAAATACACTTGTACGTAACAAAAAACTAACATCAACAAGATAACTGGCTCCGTAATATGGCGGTGGTACCGCTAGTCTGGCTAGTGGGAGCGAGATGAAATGGGAGTGTAATGAGATGGGAGCCCCAGTCTGGGAATCAGCTGAGGTTGCTTGCCTTGCACTGGCCAAATCCATAGAACCTCTGCTAGAATGTTTGGCAACTCAAATTTCTCACGAGCTTCCTGTCATAACGGCAGATCTCTCATCCACCCATTTGACAGCTGTATGAAACAGTTGGTTTTCAACGGCCTACGTGAAGTGAAACAGTTTAGATAGATTTTCTTTTATCACATGGACATTGAGTCCAAGTTGACAGTCCGTTCATGGCTTGAACTACTGTGTGTACCACCTAAAGCGTTGGTTTGGAAATATCTGTTTACGGCTAAGATTTGAATGAGTTTTCAGTAGATGCTAAGCAACACAGATGTCTGGCTATCATTCTTATAGCATGTCAGGATCAAGGCAATGGTGAAGGGTGTTCTCAAGGGAAATGCTAGTTTATGTGTTGTAACCGTGTGACTTGTTTTTCTTCCAGAATGCCTGCTGAACGCAAGAAGCCCGTGAACATGGAAGACAAGGAGCCGGGGAACTCTAACAAGGAAAAGGAGAAAGAGAGGGAGAACGACCGGCGACCCACCTCTTCCAGGGACAAAGGAGGAAAGGATGAGCAGAAGGGTGGAAAGAAGGATGGAGGCAAAGCAGCAGCTGAGGAGAAGAAGAGAAGGTTGGAAGATGAGAAGAGGAAGAAGGAAGAGAAGGAGCGCAAGAAGAAAGAGGAGGAGAAGCTGAAAGCTGAGGAGGAACAGAAGAAGAAGGAAGAGGAGGAGAAACGGCAGCAGGAGGAAGAGGAGAAGAAGAAACAAGAGGAAGAGGCCAAGAGACAGAGAGAGGAGGAGGCAGCTTTGCTCAAGTATGTATCAAACGTCCCTTGACCTGCTCTTGTTTACTTTGTCACCAGCCTCCTATGCCATGCCTTACAAAGCTAGTAGCATAGACCTACTCAAAAACTGTAAAAAACTGTGTCTTGTTGGAACTAGTCATTGATTTCCTATAGTGCATATACATAGGGTAGGAGCATGGCGTAAGAAACAAACACTTGTTCGTTTTTTAGAGTTGAGCTATGCGAGGCACATGGCATCAAACCATGAATTGAATCGAAATATTGTAATTTCCCAAAATAACCTCTTGTTATAATAACCAGCTGGCTGAAGCAAGTAATGGTCAGATTCACAAGACAAACAGTATCATAAAGGTTGTGTGTGTGTTTGGGTACAGACAAAGCACAGCCGGAAGATTGAGAAATAACTGCTCACGATCTGAATTTGAAACATATTGCTGCCATGATTTTGGTTGGGTAGATTCAAACAGCAGTACTGGGCTGAAGGATTACAGACATGGTGCCTGAAAGCAGGTTTGTTATGTAATTTCAGGCATGGAAACGTTTTCAAGAGTTCTGCTTTGACCAGTGGTCATACAGGCAATAAGCTTTCTTTACGTTTTTTTCTCCCGTGGCCCACGGGTGGGTGGCTAAGCAGTGCCTGAGTGTAGTGTTCTGTGGGATAAAAGTTGCTGTTTAATGGGGCTGGATATGTGTATCTGGTGCTGAATATCAAGCAGTAAAGTCAACTAGACATTGATTCCCCAAGAGTCGCGATATTTACACTGTTTTGCCAGACAGTCTGTCCAATTACGCTCGACCTCCTGTAGTGAGAGTTCGGATGTCAGGCCCTCGCACAGACAGAAATCTCCTCTTTCCCTCTTCAAAATGTCCTCATGTAATTTAGATGCTTGGTCAGAGACTGTCAGAGACTGCTGGTCAGAGACCCGTGCTGTCAATCAGCCAGCAAATGATTTATTTTCACAAATCATCTGCTTTTTCCTGCCATCTGGGCTGTGCTACTTTGCTGTCAGGAAAGAATATGAATAGTTGGATGAAGGCTGAATGGCAGGTCGTAAACAGAATAACAGAATTGTGTTTGGGTGCATAATCAAGGTATTGAATTCAGTCTCATCAGTAATACTACTGTCTTGCTTTCCTGCCCTCACAACCTGAACTTGGGACTAGTGTCTTGATTGGACCGGAAAGTTGTTATTCATTTTAGGATCCGGAAGTTATTGCAGAACATTGTTGTGTTTTTGCAAGTGCAAATTGATGAGATTTAAAGTGAGAATTCATCCTCCTGCCCAATATCGCTCACTCTGCTCACTCACTACTCTGCAGTGTTTACCCTCCTCTTGTGGTTGTCACTTTTAAAGGAGAACTTTAGCCAATTTCATTATGCTATTGTATTGCTCATGCAGCTACCTTTGACTTGTCAGTACCCACCGGTGATGCTGCATTTTTCGGCTCAGCCCTTTCCGAGATCTGAGTTATTCTAATGGGGGCAGACTTTGTTTACATTAAAAAACTTTTTAAAATATGCCCTCTGCAAATATTATCCCAAAAGGTATCGCTGTCTGCTAGTTCTCTGCTGATGTTGCATAACCTTTTGGGTGTTATTGGGAATAAATCAAAATGTTTTTTTTTAATGTAAACAAACTCTGCCCCATTACAATGACCAGGATCTTGGAAAAGGGTGAAGAAGAAAACCAAATATTCTCAGGTACTGACAAGTCAAGGATAGTTTGAGCATTATAACTGCATGTTGAAATTGGCAGAAGTTATCCTTTAAGAACCCTCTCTACTGACAGGAGGTTAGGCTACATTTACTTTCCAAACTGGCATAATCTGGGTGGTTTTGGAGAGCATGTTTACAAACCGATTGCATCACATGTCGACTGAGCAAAGAAATCCTGCCAGCGTATGTAGCTGTCATGGGTGACACAATGTTGTCTACTTGAGTGATTAATTTATTAAACCCTAACATGTTGTATCTAGGGTGACTGCTATCGTGAGCTAGTTGAGCAGTAGTAGCATTTAACATAACAACTTTTAGCACTTACTTACATGTGCAATTGCCAAATATTCCTTTATTATTTTCATCCAAATACAACATTCCAAAATCATTAAGTTAACAGGAGAGTACACTGTAGATGAAAAATAGCAAAACTGATTGAAGTAATACATACAACATTTTAATACATTTCTTCATCGATGGTGCAGTGTAGCAGGTAGCTTCCTTAATGTCTTTACTAATGTTGTTCTGTTGAACCATACCAGCACAGCAACATAACATAACATGAATGAGCTAATAAAAAAAAAAAAAATCTCCATTTCGCAGGACTCTGTGATGTGAGCTATGATATTGCAAGCAATCATTCTTTGTTTGCACTATTTGCCTGTGTCCCCTTCCTTTTTGCTCACAGGAAGTTGTCCATCATGATCAATCTTGGCTTCTCCATCTACCATTTTTTTAATACAAGCCTCCCATCTTTATCGCTCCCTTGTTCTCCCCCCCCCTCTCTCTTTGTTACTGTATTTCTCTCGCCCTCTTTCTCTCTCTTGCGCTCTTTTTTGCTCTCTCTCTCTCTCTCTCTCTCTCTCTCTCTCTCTCTCTCTCTCTCTCTCTCTCTCTCTCTCTCTCTCTCTCTCTCTCTCTCTCTGCCCCGCCTCCTGCAGGGAGAAAGAGGAGGCGCAGCAGCTGCACCAGGAAGCCTGGGAGCGCCACCAGACGCGCAAGGAGTTGCGCGCGCGCAACCAGACGGCCCCCGAGCAGCGGCCCGAGGAGGCCTTCTTCGGCCGGCTGGACTCCAGCCTGAAGAAGAACACGGCCTTCGTCAAGAAGCTCCGCACGCTGACGGAGCAGCAGCGCGAGGCGCTCTCGCACGACTTCGCCTCGCTCAACCTGAGCAAGTACATCGGCGAGGCGGTCAGCTCGCTGGTGGAGGCCAAGCTCAAGCTGTCGGACGTGAGCTGCGCCGTGCGCCTCTGCTCGCTCTTCCACCAGCGCTACGCCGAGTTCGCGCCGCTCCTGCTGCAGGCCTGGCGCAAGCACCTGGACGCCCGGCGCGAGGAGAAGACGCCCAACGTCAGCAAGCTGCGCACCGACCTGCGCTTCATCGCCGAGCTCACCGCCGTGGCGCTCTTCACCGACAAAGAGGGCCTGTCGCTGATCTACGAGCAGCTGAAGGGCATCACGGGTGCCGACCGCGAAACCCACACCCACGTGTCGGTGGTGATCAGCTTCTGCAAGCACTGCGGGGACGACATCGCCGGCCTGGTGCCAAGGAGGGTGAAAGGGGCGGCGGAGAAGTTTGGCCTGGCCTTCCCGCCCAGCGAGATCATCAGCAACGAGAAGCAGCAGCCCTTCCAGAATCTGCTGCGCGAGTACTTCACCTCGCTCACCAAGCACCTGAAGAAGGACCACCGCGAACTGCAGAACATCGAGAGGCAGAACCGGTGAGTTTGAGTGGTAGGCTGCTGTCTCTGACCTTGATGCTGAGCTGATGGGAAGACATTACAACATGGATCATTTTCAGAGGTGGCAATCCCAGGTTCAGAAAGTTAAAACAAAGTTTTTATTGGCTCCACTGGTTTGTTTCTTTCAGACTTCTAATACACGTCATTCAAGTTATACTGTCTGTATTTTAAATTGATACACAGTAGTCTGAAACCATGACAACTCATTTTTTCCAATGCATCTGGTTTTGTAACATTTTTATAAGTTATTCAAAATAATTGCATTGCATGCTATGTAGGAATATATTTCTGATAATAAATCCACATGCATAATTGTCTACTGAAATCTTTTCTCATAATCATTTCATGCTCTCCTCTCCTCTCCTCTCCTCTCCTCTCCTCTCCTCTCCTCTCCTCTCCTCTCCTCTCCTCTCCTCTCCTCTCCTCTCCTCTCCCCTCCAGGAGGATCCTGCACTCCAAGGGGGAGTTGAGTGAGGACCGGCATAAGCAGTATGAGGAGTTTGCCACCTCCTATCAGAAGCTGCTGGCCAACACTCAGACTCTGGCTGACCTGCTGGACGAGAACATGCCCGAGCTGCCCCAGGACAAAACCGTGCAGGAAGGTACAAGGGCAGCTCTCATTATACCACTGAATCTCTCTCTCACACACACACACACACACACACACACACACACACACACACACACACACACACACACACACACACACACACTCTCTCTCAATTAAAAGAAACAAGAATTGGTAACATGCCTGAATACTCACGAGGTCCGAATACCTGCCTGTCAGACAGGGTCTGTAACTTCGATCTGTGATCAGAAATTATGTAGCATTTTTATATTCCATGATATTCCCTGATATCCTTCTAGAAAGTCTCTTTCCCAAAATTTTAGTGTGTGTCTTACAAGACACGAATGTTGGAATGTTTGAATATTCGCTCCCAGTGAATGGGAGATCTAGATCTCTCTACCAGCATTTGTATCAACTGCGTCAGGGTAAAGAAACCATCTCATGATGCCCACGATGTGTGTCTCACCACCAGAGCACGGCCCTGGCATTGACATCTTCACCCCGGGCAAGCCTGGCGAGTACGACCTGGAGGGGGGCATCTGGGAGGACGAGGACGCCAGGAACTTCTACGAGAACCTGGTGGACCTCAAGGCCTTCGTCCCCGCCATCCTCTTCAAGGAAAACGACAAGAGTGGCCAGGCCAAGGAGCGTGATGACGCCAAAGGTACTGTGTGTGTGTGTGTGTGTGTGTGTGTGTGTGTGTGTGTGTGTGTGTGTGTGTGTGTGTGTGTGTGTGTGCGTGCTTATAATATGCATGTGTCTGATTCAACAGTCAAGTGGGCATGTTTTTCGGGGCATATTTCAGTTTTTTCTTTGTCCAGAATCTGTTAAGACATGGCCCCTGTTATAAGTTAGTTTGCTTTTACCAAAATGTCAGCGATGACTTAGTCATAATGTATTACTAATAGCTCCCGATGTCATAGAAGTGTCGTACTATGCTAGTATAGTCTTTTCAATGACTAGTAAAGCGGTTTATCGGTGTAAAGGTGCACATTATGAAGCTGCATGGGTCCAACTGAAAACTGTGCGCAGAAGTGTGTGACTCCATGCATATTGCCTACTCGTGCAGACAATATCCCCTATTCATTCCCCTCTTCAAATCCCAGCACATTGCAGTAATTGAAAAGGCACATTGTGACACGAGCCCCCAGGTGTACAGGACTGTGAATGCACCTGTTGAAATGTTTGTGTGTGGAGTGAGGATGATGGCCATGTCTGAAGAATGAGAGAGGCAAAGGAGGAGGAGTAGGAGTGGGTGTGTAGTGTACACGTAAATAAAGCGCTGTTGACTTGAAGCTCGGAATGAAAGAAAATACTGACAAGTCACTTTTACACAGCCTAATGATCTCATCCACACTGAAAACAGAAGGTGGGAAACACACTTTCATCTTGTCTCCCTGGCAAAACCAAAAGTGATGATTGATAGGGAAACTAGTTGAACAACGTTGCTAGGCAACTGTATGATGGCCTGCTTGCTAATGTTCTGATTGGATGATTACAAAACAGATGATTTAAGGTCTCCTGGTGATGAAATAGAATGCCTTACCTAAGTGGAAAGTAATTTAAACATCAGTTGGTCTCAATGCCAAGCAGTGTATTTTCCAGAGTTATTATTGAGTGGTTGAGGAATGTTGCCAGGCAACTACAAGAAAAGGTAATCATGTTCTCACTGGATGGTTGCAGTGGTTGCTCGTTAACGACTTGGGCCCAAGTTCTTCTGATAAACGTGTGCAAAAGAGGTCAATCAAAGCAGACTCCTACACAGTTTCCGTATTTGCGGTTGAACTTAGCTTTTGTGCAATTTTCCAATCAGCTGGCTATCCATCAGGCAATTGATTAAATGCACTAAGCAGTGTTTTGTCCTACTTATGTCTGAAGCAGGATCCGGCGGTAAAAGTCACGCTTTGTAATGTAAGGGCCTATTGACTGCAATGACTGCTATCGACTGCCTTTTGTCCTAACACATTCAACACACTTTACAAATATTACAGTGATTTTTCTTTACATCACCAAGTATCAACATGACCATTTTTTTGAAGCTGAGATGCATTTTGGAAAAAAGAGATGAGCTCTGGAGGTGTAATGCGCCATCTGTCTTAAGAAATCCCCAAGGTTTTTTTCATCATTATTTCGCTAGCGTGCCTATTCTGAATGAGCCATTTTGATATAGATTAATCTAGATGAATTTCATAATTACAGTGAGATTAATCTAGATTTAATTTTTTGTGTGTGTGTGTGTGTGTGTGTGTGTGTGTGTGTGTGTGTGTGTGTGTGTGTGTGTGTGTGTCAGTGACGTGCGCTGGGATTTATGGCTGGTGAGGCAACTTTTTCAATATCAGATTTTCAAATAAATAATTGCCAAATAGGCCTACCGACAAGTTCCATATGTCATAGCAGCTTTCTTAACATAAGGTAGGCCTACATATTTTGACATAAGCTTACTGCATTTCCGCAGAGAAAATGCTATTAGATCTCTCTCTCTCTCTCTCTCACACACACACACACACACACACACACACACACACACACACACACACACACACACACACACGATTCAAACAGTGGTCTCACATAAACTACAACAGCACCAATGTGGACAGCAGAGCAGAGGAGAGGAGAGTAGTGGAGAGGAGGAGGAGGAGAAAGAGGAGAGGAGAGGAGAGAAGGGGAGGGGAGAGGAGAGGAGNAGAGAAGGGGAGAGGAGATGAGAGAGGAGGAGAGGGGAGGAGAAGAGAGAGGAGAGGAGATGAGAGGAGAAAGGAGGAGGAGTGGAGAGGAGCTCAAGGAGAGGAGAGGAGAGGGAGAGGAGAAGAGAGAAGAGGGAGAGTAGATGGGAAAAGAGAGGACAGGAGAGAGAGATGGGAAAAGAGAGGAGAGGGGGAGAGGAAAGGAGAGAAGAGAGGAGGAGGGGGGAGAGGAAAGGAGAGAAGAGAGGAGTGGAGAGGAGAGGAGAGGAGAGGAGAGGAGGAGGGGAGGTGAGGGGAGAGTAGTGGAGAGTGTAAGCTCCTTCACAGCCCACTGCTCACACACACACACACACACAGGATTCAAACAGTGATCTCACATTCCACACAGCAGCAGCAATGTGGACTGAGCATCACGGCGGATGTTCAAGACACACAGGATTCAAAACATGGTGTCATATAGACCGCTGAGCACCACGGCGAACAAACCGGTGTGATGGCTTTTGTGATACGAACTGGATTCTCGTGCACACACACACACACACACACACACACACACACACACACACACACACACACACACACACACACACACACACACACACACACACACACACAGGATTCAGTGGTCCAGACTGGGCGTTGGCGCAGGGGGCGTAGGTAAACAACGGTGGGGCAGTGCCATTTAACAAGTTTGAGTCAAGTTCACCATATAACTGGCGGCAGAGTCACGTTTAGTTCTACCTAGGCTACCTACTGCACAGGCTGCGCTACTAGGCCTGCTAGGCCTACTCCTCCTCCCTACACCAATATGTCTGTTAGAAAGGTGGACACCACATTCAGATCAGACCATTGACAGTAAATAGAATGGACGCCAAATCAACGCTATTTGCCATTCAACGCTTTGAAGCCAGATTTGGGAACATTCCAACTTACATTCCACCTTAGCAACGCCAAACGCAGGTGCTGATTGGACAACAACAAGACTTCTAACGGTCAATCAAACCATGTTCTGATGCTCATTGGTCAATTTAACTTTTAATATCTCTCTAAAATAAAACATCACCAAAAAAAATCACCACCCTGGTAAGTTGGAGAGCAAGGGGACCTACTAGTTGAGCGAAAAATGATCCCCCTGGAGTGGCATTTAAGGGAGATACAGGGTTTTATGTCTCTCATAGGAATGAATGGGATTTGGCCATTTTTTTGGTCTTTTTGGGTCCAACCTTGGCTCCAACTTGGCTTCAACAATGAAATAGAATTTTGGCCTCCATTCTATTTACTCTCAATGGATCAGACGCGATATGTGTCCAGGATTATACTGTATTTTTATAGGCCGTCAAGATACAAGGCCATTCTCAGTGTTTTCTGGTCTTTGAAAGAGGGGACGCTGATAACCCCAAGCCACACGAGCATTTTGGACAAAAATGCTCTTATGGTGAATTTTGAGGTCTGCTTATCAGCGTTCCTTTCACTCCACCACTCGAAAATACAGATCCGATGCTTGCGTTGTAATAGGCTACCGCTTACACAGCAACAATTCACAGTATGCATTCAACAACAGAATATCACCCCACCGGGATGATCCTTCTGGTAGCCTGTGAAAATAGATAATGAAGCCAGACGTGGCCGTGATCATGGACAGCTACCACCTCCGGTAGAAAAGACTAGAGTAGACAGAAAATAGGCACGACATGGTGCGTCATTTGAGGACACTCCTCCTGAGAACCGTCAACTATCCACTCATCCACATCATACCACTGCGGACCCAAACTCAACCTAAATAGGCTAAACAATAATGACGCTGAAATATTCCACAGTCGTTCATCTTGAGGATGGACATTTCAAAGAATGTCAGACGAGCCGAACCTCAAAGCGTGTATTATACAGCGTTTGATTATTAGAACTATCAAACTGCCTCGTTAGGATAGCAAGCAGCGTTATCACTTGGGCATACTGGGACTGGCAAAGTGAACACACAGCCGCAAACCAAACCAAAATCCAGGAACCCACAACCCCTAGCTATTAGTTCGTTCTGTTGCCAAAATCACTCGTGATGAATTATTCTTTGAGACATGTAGCCATTGCTATGTCATTCAAAACATTCTCACTAGTTGCAGGTTAAGATTACGCCTGAAATGCATATGTGAAACATAGCTACTTTAAAACCAATTGCAAGCTCGAACTATTTTTCAAACAACTCTTCCTTCATCTTGACAAAACCAAATCAAACTTAGACCCAAGTCAACGCCACGGCGGGCAAATGTAATAATCAAATTTCCTTACCTTGAAATGCTGTCTTGATTACAGGGCTTCTCGCAATAATATTCTCACGGTTTGACATATCTAAACCCAGCTAGCAAACTGCTAACGTTGTTTTGCTTGTTGCCTCCCATTCCACATAGCCAGTCTTTTCGGTTGTTCCACTCACTGTGAAATAATCAAATAATATTCTGTCCAATCTCCTGAATCAATTTCCTCAGCGCTGGTGTTGGTCGTCCATTCTTTATCACGTCTTGTTTCCCTTGGAAATCCAACTTTGAGAATGATCTTAGTTTCGTTATGAAATCCACTTCCATGGTAGCAGTCAACGTGAACAAGCTAGCCAACACTAATGACTGACTGTATTGAACTTGTATAGTGGCGCTATGACGTCACTGACAAGCTAGACTCAACGGCAGAATGAGGTTGAGGCCAATGTGTTGCTCGCCGCACTACTCTATTTTTCAATGGGGTTATGCCAAAGCGCGCAGAGTAAAGAAATGATAATCACACGTAGAAAATAGTGAAAACAAATATCAGGAAAATGAGGGCACACCATACATATTTCTATTAAGTGTATAAAACGTTTAATACAATATTACGAATTGCATACACAGAACGAGCAAAATGGCGCATGCGCTGAAGCTTGTTACTGAGGGATTGCGCAATCTGCGGTGAGGCCAACTCGGGAGTTGGCCCAAATTCAGTGTATTCGGAGCAGGAGGTGGGAAAATAGTGCGGTTTTGGCCACAAAAATGATTGAAACTGTTTAAATACTGCACAAATGGTAGTTATGGTAAATATGCTCGAAAACAGTAGTTATTATTGTTACTATTATTCACATTTACTGCATCTCATCATTCTCATGAAGTCTAGAAGAGACAGGTGAGGCACAGCCTCCCCTGCCGTATTGGAGTGCACGTGCCTGGTGTGTGTGTGTGTGTGTGTGTGTGTGTGTGTGTGTGTGTGTGTGTGTGTGTGTGTGTGTGTGTGTGTGTGTGTGTGTGTGTGTGTGTGTGTGTGTGTGTGTGTGTGTGTGTGTGTGTGTGTGTGTGTGTGTGAATGCATGCATTGGCAGCCATGGACCTAATGGCTAGGGAGATGGTCTTCGAATAACTGGGTTTCAGGTTTCCACCCTTACCAATTTGATGAATTGTCCCTCTCTTGCAGATAAAGAGAGTAAGGAAAGTAAGGAGGTGACCACCAGTACTGAGGAGCTGGAGCTGGAGCTGGAGGCTCTGGACATCGCCGATGACACCCTGGAGTTGGAACCCACAGACGCAGAGGCAGAGAACGAGGAACTCGCCAAGAAACTGCTGGACGACCAAGGTAACAAGCACACAAAAACACAATGAAGGGTAACACACACCCACGTTTTTTGTTGACCTGCCCACGGGTATAGTTTCAAGTCATTAGTCATCAATAAAAATAAAGCTGCACCAGAGGTTGCGCTAGACTTTTTCACAGTCCGTCATTTTGACGGACAGGGTCGAAAAAAATCCGTCATCGCTGTTTTAAAAAAATAATAAAAAAAATTCTCCACCTGGTTTCTCAATGTGGGGGTCGCGACCCCGCACCGAGTACAACACATGCGCAATTGCGGCCAATTGAGAGTAAACCGCTGTTAATACACCCCCTTTCACTCGACATTCACTCTCCAACTTCGAGGATGGAGTCAATTTTGCTGTCCACTTTCTCTCTCTGCCTCCCTCATTGCACTGTTGAAAAAGCTGCAGATATCTCTCATGACGCACGTCCGATTCAGTGTTCAGCGCTATGGTCACCACAAGCACTTTTTTAAAAGACGCGTGCAGGGCTTTATCCAACAGCTGTCAGTCACTCGTTTTGCTCTGATTAATGCACCGATTGTAATACAAAGGCGCAGTGTTAAATAATATTCGCGTTGGACTTCTCTAGCACGATGGAAAGGAAAGCCGTCTTGAAGCAGAAAGGTGTAGCCCAGACAGTAGATAAAGGCACTGAAGCCTACAACAGGAAGACAACCAGATTTCGGAAAACTTTGTTGAAAAATGTCAGCGACGGTAAAGGGAGCCTCTCCATACGTAGCCCCATCGGCTTATATGTTGGCTCTGGGAGCGCGGTAAAGTTGTCTGAATAAAAAATATATGGCCTATAATGGGTGAACCAGCTATCGAAATGAGAGAAGGTTAGCCGTTTCTGGCAACGTTTGCCAAGTTGTAGCCTAAGTTGCGTTGCCTGGTAATATTTAGGTTCTTGAATATCCGTCGTTTTTATTAGCCTAGTTAATGTCCTGAAGCCGTTTAACGACCTGCGTTGCCTTTGACTGAAGGTTCTGGCTAGCAAACGTGCTATTCGCATATTTGTTTTTGTTTCAAGCGAGGAGTTTTGAAAGAATGCTTCTATGAAGGGCGATAGAGGGACAACTTCGTCATTGGCAGAACATCAGATAGCCGGTAAATGTAGTAGGCCTAGGTCTACACATAGTTCTGAATCTTAAAGTCGAAGTCACATGTGTATGGTGGCAACGTCTTAGTTATTTTAATTCATTATTTTGAGCAAGTGCAGAGGCGCGCGCTCTGCTGCAGCCAGCCGCACAGCCCAGCTGCGGCGCATGGTATGACAAGCAGGGAGAGAGGGAGAAAGGCAAACGATAGTAGCATGAAATTATCTGCGCTGATAACTATGCCTAATTGAAATGCATATTTGCTCTACTCGATAGAGGCGTAGGCCTACTTAAACTTGTGATTTATTTATCATCACCCTGAATATTGATCCGTCAAAATGACGGACAGGCTTCAGAATTTTCCGTCATCCTTCAAAAAAATCCGTCAATGACGGACATTTGTCGGTTAACGCGACCTCTGAGCTGCACATTGATCCATTGTTGCAATTTACAAAGTGATGTCTTCAGACATTTTCATGGTAATGAATGATGACATTCATCACTTTATTCATAAAATCAATAAATTTAAAAACTTCACAGGCTATTCTCACAGTGTGTTTTCCTGCATTATATTTTACAGTAGCTTAAGCTTTTTCTGTTACAATGAAAGGTGTTTGTGTTCTGACATGAATGTGAGTGTAATGCATGTGATGTCTTTCAGGGAGCAAAGAAAAGTCAGGGTCAAAGACAGGTCAGAGTTCAAGGGCGAGTTCAGGCAGGTCATCAGGTGAGACGCGCTGAGGTCCAGGATGGAGAACACTGGGACACTGCTTAAGCTACAGTACCAGCCGCTTCTTGAGCAGCTGTAATAGTAATAATAATAATGGTACTGCATCTTCGTTGGCCTTAAATTCGCATCCAGAGCTGTTTTTGCAGACATTAGAAAAATGTTGCCATTGCTACAAAGAGAGCTCTCCCTTCTGAAAATATGAGGCCTACTAGTATACTAGTGTTTGTGCGTGTGTGAGTGTGTGTGTGTGTGTGACAGAGAGAGAGTGTGTGTATTCTTGCTTAACTATGTGTGTGTCTGTGCGTAGAACAAGAGGATGAAGAGACCAGCACCGGGTCCCATCTGAAGCTGATTGTTGATGCCTTCATTCAGCAGCTGCCCAACTGTGTTAACAGAGACCTGATTGACAAGGCAAGAACACACACACACACACACACACACACACACACACACACACACACACACACACACACACACACACACACACACACACACACACACACACACACACACACACTTTTAGTCTGTCGGTGAAAGAAGCAGCATTGTCCTAAGGCCTTGATTTGATTGGCAGTGGTATTGTGTCTAAGTAATTGGTGTGTTTTGTTTTGTTTGCTTCCTTAGGCGGCCATGGATTTCTGTATGAACATGAACACGAAATCCAATCGCAGGAAACTGGTCCGGGCGCTCTTCACTGTACCCAGACAAAGGTGCTTTATTACGTACTCAAGTTGCAGAAACGCACACACTTCTATTCATTGACACCATTTTGCTTTTTTTTTAGTCATGTGTGAGTCTCACTATTGACCAGTAGATGGTGCTAGTGACCCACTTTTTATTTTGCGAATGTGAGATCTGCGTGAGCAGTTTAACATGTTGTGAATGGCTGGCAGAGGAGTTTTGTGTTAGTTGTCAATGATGAACTGCTTATAATGGGTTGATTTATGGTTGCCAGCTCAGTTTTAAGTGGTGTGTGTGTGTCTGTGTGTGTTTACATAAGTAAAATGGCTCATAAACAAAAATGTGTGTGTGTGTGTGTCTGTATGTGTGTGTGTGTTAATGTATTTTGTGTGTATGATCCATCTCCAGGCTGGACCTGCTGCCTTTCTACTCGCGTCTGGTGGCCACTCTGCACCCATGCATGTCAGATGTGGCTGAGGACCTCTGCTCCATGCTCAAGGGGGACTTCCGCTTTCATGTGAGCATTTCCCACCATGCTGCACACACAGACACAGCGTCTGTTTTGTCATGACTGAGTGATGCACAAATTACAGTACACAACATGCTTCAACAGCATACTTCAAACAACACAATTACTGCCTCCCTGGATAACAACTTGTACAGTTAGGTTATAGATAACAAATCCACTTTAATAGCTGTGGCAAACAGCCTCAGAAAGGCACCTAGCATAGCCAGTTCACATCACCTTCTGGGGCTGACAACAGTGACCAATTATTACCTCAAAGAATTTCTTTTATTCTTTGTTTTCTTTTTTTTTTAACCCTCAGCTGAAATAATAAACCTGAGCGGTCAGTCTCTGTGCAGACTCACTGTTTGTCACCCGCTGTCATTATCTCTCAGCAACTCTGTCGGTCACACTCTTCCCCCAAAACACCTCATTATCTCCCTCAATATGTCAGACATCATGTTGAAGGCGGTCAACACTTGTGGCTCCAGACACAAACACACAGAGACACACACAAGCATGCCCACACACACATCAGGGACAGAAATAACTTGGTAAAATTTAAAGGTAGTAGGACAGAAATAATTTGGTAAAATTTAGGTAGTACATATATGTTTCCTTTTTATTGTTATTTTCAGAATTGATGCTGCCCATTCACAAATGCTATCTTTTTCATAAATATTTTCAACCATCAATTTCTAAGTATCCATCATGACTGGGAAAATGGCACTTATTTTATACATGAGAAGGTGGATCTTATGCATGTCTGCCATTTGGAATTTGACTTTTAAGACATCAAATTGTACCCTGTTGAAGTACCTAGTCAACTCAGATTATACTGCATTCAAGTTAAACTGATAGTGATATTCAGGTTATACTGTAGTCTGCCCTTCTATCGGTTATGAATACACTCTTGCCATTTCTCGTTTCAGATTCGTAAGAAGGACCAGATCAACATCGAGACCAAAAACAAGACAGTGAGGTTCATCGGGGAGCTGGCCAAGTTCAAGATGTTCTCCAAGACGGACACGCTGCACTGCCTCAAGGTCTGCACCTCTCCCACCTTGACCACACACGCACACACACACACTCACACACACACACATACTCACACACACACTCTCACACTCACACACACACATACAGATTTGCCTTTGCTATGATGAGAAAGTGAAGAGTGGAACAGGGAACGAGTGGGTAGGTTGGTTTGGGATATCATGACCCAGGCCAGGATCCGAACATGGACTTTCAATGTTAGCTGCCCATGATTGACACAGGTGTATTAATGCAGTACATCACACGCCACAATATTTGTTTTCTTTTTTTCTTTTTTAAGTATGGAAAGGAAACTGAGAGGAGACAGGAATGAGGAGGAGAGAGATATGGGGTAGAACCGGGGTCGAACCGGGGTCCCCGTGGGCATGCAAGCCCAAATGTGGGGGGCTTAGCGCGCTGCGCCACAGCGCCCCCCTGATATGTGTTTTCATGTGAGGTGTTCATGTGTGTGTTTTGCTTCTCCACAGATGCTGCTGTCTGACTTCTCTCACCACCACATTGAAATGGCCTGCACCCTGCTGGAGACCTGCGGCCGCTTCCTCTTCCGCTCCCCAGAATCCCACCTGAGGACCAGTGTCCTGTTGGTCAGTCTCACTCTCACGCTCACTCTCACTCTCACTCTTCCTCTCTGTCTTTCTCTATCTTTCCACCTCTGTCTCTTTCTTGCCCGCCTTTCTCTATCTCTCGCACACACACACAAACACACACGCACGCGTGCACACGCACGCGCGCGCACCATTTCTGACTCCACCTCTATTTCTGTCTCTCTCTCTCTCTCTCTCTCTCTCTCTCTCTCTCTCTCTCTCTCTCTCTCTCTCTCTCTCTCTCTCTCTCTCTCTCTCTCTCTCTCTCTCTCTCTCTCTCTCTCTCTGTCTCTCCCTCCCTCTCCCTCCCACTGAGACGTGCACAGTCCATTTTATTTCGAATGCATAGTCCTCAACTTACCTTGACTCTGGTGGTTGCATAATGTTGTACTGTACTCTCAATCAGGCATACTACAGAGAAGTGTGCAGCAGGCACTGCGTGCATTTGCCTAGCCTGATGATGGTGATGTCAGGGTTGCCAGGGTCACAGCCTTACCGTAGCTGTTATTTGCGCAGTGACTTGGCACAATCCTGTGTGTGTTTCTGTGTGTGTCTGTGTGTGTGTTTGAGATAGAGACAGAGCGAGTACAATCAATGGTACAAGGAAGCTGGCCTGAAAAATTACCTTACAAAATTGAGCTCTTTTCAGTATCACACAAGCGTGGTGTGCATGTATTTATTTTTGCTTCTCTTCCTTTTAATGCTTGACTTGCAACCTTGGTTTTCTCTCGGTGGGATGATACATTTGACTTGCCTTGGACTTGGCCAAATCCATTCATTATCAGACGAGCGCAACCAGCCTTCACCTTCACAATCAGTTACCCAGTTAATGCCTTCCATAGTTCCTCCTCTCAGGGTTATAGCACTCTGATGCTGCCAGTTTCCTAATCACTCTGTCAGGAACATTCTCATGTCCTCCTAAACTTTCATGGGAATTCTTCACTCTGGCCAAATAAGTGCAGTCTTGTGTGTGTGTGCGTCTGTGTGTGCGCGCGTACAGGTGTACGAGCGTCCGTGTGTGTGTGTGTGTGCGCGTCTGTGTGTGTGCGTTCGTGTGTATGCGGGGCCGTGTGTTTGCACGTCCGAGTGTGTTAGCGCGACCATGTGTGCACGTCCGTGTGTGTGTGTGTGTGCGTGTGTGTGTGTGTGTGTGTGTGTGTGTGTGTGCGTGTGTGTGTGTGTGTGTGTGCGCGCGCGCACACCTCTGTCTGCATGTGTGTGTCATTGCGTGTTTGTGTCCGAGAGTGTTTGTGTGTACATGTGTGGGTGGGTGTGGTGCTGGTTTGCTTAACGTGGTTTTAAGTTGTTTGTTCTGGTCAAAAGGAACAAAAGTGTGTGTGTCACTTTCTTTTGGAACAATGATAAGGATGTTTGTGTATGTATACACGGTGAATGTATCCAGGAGTCCATCCTGTTCAGCTAATCTGCAGTAGCAATGGCTCAAAAAATCGCAATAGGTCAGAGAATGTGAACTAGAGCTGCACCTTGCCCATGTTTTTTGTAAGTAGTAATCTAGATGAATCTATGAGGTGGTTCCGTACCTAATGGGTTATTTGTTCAGCCTGCTGAATATCCCAGCCTTGAGGAAAGAAAAACGTAGTGCAATTAGAAATGGCTACCTGGTGACACATTACCCATATGATGTCAGATTGTAATGACATTTTAATGTTTGTATTCCCTACATGAGTCTACAAACCAAATTTAGTAACAGTCGTGCCATTAATGACTACGGAGGTATTGATTACTCAGTTGGGCGATCAAACACACCTAAGTGGACACTGCAATGCTTGGTCAAACCACCCTGGGGTTGCCAGGTGTAAAAAAAAACCCCTCAATCTGTTCGATCTATTTATCCTTTATGTGTCGCAAATATCATAGATTGAGGTTCGTCTCTGGAAAATATCCCATAGAGCAGTGGTTCCCAACCTCTTTCTTCGGGGACCCATATTTTTACCATTGTAAGCTTTGTTGACCCAACTGCGCCAGCCCCTGCACGAGAGGGAGTCACATGATACTCCGTTTCCTGCGAAAACTCATTTAGTTATCTTTTTATTCTTCAACATCCGTCAAATAGAGAATAACTGCACTTACATGTTATTGCTTCTATGCCTATATTAGTTTAAATGCTTTGTCATTTATTCAACATGGGCATGGTATTAAAATGAAACCCCATAACATCAAGAGGGCTTCACTACCCACTGTGAATCTTTAGCTACTCATAGGTTGGGTCCCAACCCATAGGTTGGGAACCACTGCCATAGATGAGAAGTTCTCGGTGAACAAAATGCTATTGGGAATTAATTTAGTGTTGATGTACTGTCATGTTGCTGTACTGCCCAAATGCAAGAGCATGTTTTTGTTGTCTGTGTGTCTGAATTTGACCTGTCCAGTAGCAAAATGAATTTAACGTTTGTGTTTGTGTCGACATTTTGTTGTCTCCAGGAGCAAATGATGCGCAAGAAGCAGGCGCAGCACCTGGACGCGCGCTACGTGACCATGGTGGAGAACGCCTACTACTACTGCAACCCCCCGCCCATGGAGAAGACCGTGCGCAAGAAGAGGCCCCCCCTGCAGGAGTACATACGCAAGCTGCTCTACAAGGACCTGTCAAAGGTCACCACCGAGAAGGTACGTGGACGCACGCACGCACGCACACACACATGCTACACGCGTTGGGTGCACTCCAATGTGCAACCTTGCGTCCTCCACTTGTGTTTGTGGACTCACGTTTAGCTGATGCCCTGCCTCCGTGGAGAAAACGATTAAGTTAACCTGCTGTCAGCCTAGCCACAACTTTCTTCGTGGGGCTATTTACAATGGAGCTTTTGCAAGATATTGAAATATAATGCTGTTGTATGTGATGTCATCATGACGTATTACTTCCTGGTACGAGGCCACAAGCACAAGTGGAGGACGTAAGGTCGCATATTGGAACGCATCCATACACTCATGCTGCACACACGCTATACACACACACACACACACACACACACACACACACGCAAGCTTCTCTACAAGGACCTCTCCGAGGTCACCACTGACAAGTTACATGGATAGACACACATGCTGCAGATTCGCACGTATCTCTGCTGCAAGGGTTTGTCCAAGGTCACAACGGAGAAGGTACATGGAGGCACACACACACAAACACACGCGCACACCTGCTCACCTGTTCGAGGTCACCAAAGAAAAGACACATACACACACACACACACACACACACACACACACACACACACACACACACACACACACACACACACACACACACACAGTTTGAAAATTCCAACAGGTGCGGCCCTGCTGTGGCCAAACGGTAGGGCACGCGCCTACCATGCGGCTGACCCGTGTTCGATTCCTGGCGCGGGTCCTTTGCCGGCCCTTCCCCGTCTCTCTCTCTCCCCACTCGCTTCCTGTCACCACCTTCACTGTCCTATCATAAATAAAATCAAAAACACCCAAAAAAAGATAAATAAAAAAAAGAGAAACACACACACACACACACACACACACACACACACACACACACACACACACACACACACACACACACACAGATGCACTCAAGCACACACACACACACACACACACACACACACACACACACACACACACACACACACACACACATATACACACACAAAGTACCTTTGGCGTCGTCGCACCCCAATACAACAATCCATTTCTATTCTCTTGATGTGTTGTTTTGTTGCCAGGTGTTGCGTCAGATGCGCAAGCTGCCGTGGGGGGACGCGGAGACCAAGAGCTACCTGGTGTGCTGCATGGTGAACATCTGGAACGTCAAGTACAACAGCATCCACTGCGTGGCCAACCTGCTGGCCGGCCTGGTGGCCTACCAGGAGGACGTGGGCATCCACGTGGTGGACGGGGTGCTGGAGGACATCCGGCTGGGCATGGAGGTAGGTTTTTAGTTTGGTGTGTGTGTGTGTGTGTGTGTGTGTGTGTGTGTGTGTGTGTGTGTGTGTGTGTGTGTGTGTGTGTGTGTGTGTGTGTGTGTGTGTGTGCGCGCGTGTGTGCGCGCGTGTGCGTGTGTTTGTTTGTGAGGTACAGTTGTGTGTGTGTGTGTGTGTGTGTGTGTGTGTGTGTGTGTGTGTGTGTGTGTGTGTGTGTGTGTGTGTGTGTGTGTGTGTGTGTGTGTGTGTGTGTGTGTGTGTGGGTGTGTGCGTGTGTGTGTGTGAATGAGAATTTAAACATTTACCAACCACCAACTGTAGCTGTGCGTGTAAATGAACACGGTCAACAGACCTAAGCCGCATGCAAACACTCCAAAAAGCCTGTTAGCGTCTTACATGGAGTCATGTGCACGTGAGTTCAGAAGTGGGCTTATTATGACTTATCCCCTGTTAGACTACTGACTTGGAAAAGTGTAAGCTCGTCAGGCATAGGTAGGAATTTACTTGCAGAATGGAGGCCTACCAGTGGAAAAGAAATGCACTTATGGCTTACTATGGAGTCAGTAGGTTGGTGTGTGTGTGTGTGTGTGTGTGTGTGTGTGTGTGTGTGTGTGTGTGTGTGTGTGTGTGTGTGTGTGTGTGTGTGTGTGTGTGTGTGTGTGTGTGTGTGTGTGTGTGTGTGTGTGTGTGTGTTGCAGTTGGCCTTTTAACCTGTAAAGGTCACATGCTCAGCCCTAGTTTCTGCGTGCCTGAAGAGTGTGTGTGTTTTGATGTATGTGCCTCAGCTTCTGTGTGTGCGTGAACCAGAACTGAAAGGGTGACTGACCCAGTGGGCCAGAAATGTGCAACACACACACACACACACACACACACACACACACACACACACACACACACACACACACACACACACACACACACACACACACACACACACACACACACACACACACACACACACACACACACACACACAGGCATCTATAGTAATTGAGTGAGAGAAATATGTGCATACGTGCGCAAGAGAGAGTTGGCAAGAATGTGTGAAATCGGCTTGTTGGAGAAGATCCAGCAGGAGGTTTCCCTTGAAGAGAAAACCTGTTTGTTTTTCTGTCATTGATCCGTCTACCACTGATGCCGCTTCAGGCAGTAGGCTAGTCATTATGGCGTTGTAGCATGCCATGGTTTCTTTGTCTCTTATTTTATTTCCTACTACACCCTTTTCCTTTCCTCTCTCTGCCCACTCCATTCATCTTTCGCTTTCTGTGTCCTCTTTCTTCCTTCAGGCGTTTTTCTTTCTCCTTTCTTTGACTGTTTTTTTCCTACTCTTGCATCCATCCATCCATTCATCCATCCACCGACCCGTCTTACTCTGGTTCTTCTTTTATTTGTGTAACCAACATTTTTCTTGTGCGTCTCTCACATTATACATGTCTCCCTCTTTTTATCTCCTTCTCATCCTTCACTCCTCTCTCTTTCCCATCTCCTGCTGACAATCCATCTCCTTCATACCAGGACCTCTCTGGTGCTGCTGTAGTTCTAATGTTGACTGACCTGACAAGCTGAACTAGTTCCGTATTGGGCACTGTCTGGCAGAATGGGCAATGGAAAAGAGGCATCATTTGATCTCTCCTCTCTTGTCTATACCCTCTTCTTGCCCTCTTGCCCATCAGGTGAACCAACCCAGGTTTCATACTGGCAATTGACACTGGTAACATGGATACTAAATGTGATCCATGATTATATCAATGAACTCCTGAAAAATATGAGGAAAAGTTCACACCATGACCCACCAGAGAATGATAGTAAAATTGTGAAAATATGCAATAAAATAGGAATAGAAAAGTAATAAAATGGTAAAAAATAGAAATACAATTTAAAAAGTTGTTGCATGGTGCAACCTTTTCCTCATATTTTTCATTTATGCTTTATTTTGGTCAGCACCCTAAAATAAAAGAGAAATCGGTGAATCGGTGCAGCTCCAATCTTTTATGAACATCAGTGACTCTCTGTCATCTCTCTTCTCTCCTCTACTCCTCTCCTGTTGCACTCGGCTCCAGGTGAACTAACCCAGGTTGGGCACTGGCATGGGCACCTTTGGCGGTGGATATGAACCATAATTATTATCTCAGTAATGACCTCCTCTCATCTCTCTCCTCTCCTCCTGTCTTGTTTTCCTCTTCGTGAGGGTTTGGTGAGGGTTTGAATTGGTGCATTCCTCAAAAAACATAGTTGCTAACTATGTTAGCTCGTTTTTCGTTTGCAGTGCAATCTCCCATTGGCAACTACACTAGTTGCTAACCAGCCACTTTCAAGAAACTCACCCAAGATTTTTGTCCTGGGCAGTGGCACTGGGACCATGGGTGGTGGCTAATCCCTCTCTTTCCCCCTCTTATCGCCATCCAGGTGAACCAGCCCAAGTTCAACCAGCGGCGCGTGAGCAGCGGCAAGTTCCTGGGCGAGCTCTACAACTACCGCATGGTGGAGTCGGCCGTCATCTTCCGCACGCTCTTCTCCTTCATCTCCTTCGGCGTGAACCCGGACGGCACTGCCTCGCCGCTGGACCCACCCGAGCACCTCTTCCGCATCCGGCTGGTCTGCACGCTGCTGGACACCTGCGGACAGTACTTTGACCGCGGCTCCAGCAAGCGCAAGCTGGACTGCTTCCTCATCTACTTCCAGGTAAATAGCTCTCGACTGGTCATGTTACATTACATTGCATTACACTAAGCACTTTTATTCAAAGCGACTTAGTTATTTTAAGTACAGGGTATTGGTTACAGTTCCTGGAGCAGTGTGGGGTTAGTCGCCTTGCTCAAGGGCACCTTAGCCATGCATCGAGATAGTGAGTTAAAGGGTCGGATTCGAGCCTACAACCCTATGACACATGCGTGCGACGTGCGTGCGTGTATGCTGTGGTATCACAATTTGGTCATGCTCATAGAAGCTGAACCCTGAACATGTTGATTTTGTCTGCCATGTGTCATTTTATTGGTAGCACTTCACTTGACTGTGACATGACGGTGTCGTAGTGTCGTAACTCTGTCATGGACATGTCATAAACATGATGTCAATACGTGTGTGTGTCCATGTCTGTGTCTACAGAGGTACATCTGGTGGAAGAAGAGTCTGGACGTGTGGACCAAAGAGCACCCGTTCCCCATCGACATCGACTACATGATCAGCGACATGCTGGAGCTGCTGAGGCCCAAGATGAGGCTCTGCACCTCCATAGAGGACGCCACGGGACAGGTGACCGAGCTGGAGAGAGAGCTCATGGTCAAGCTGGGTAAGAGGAGCAGTCAAGAGCACACACATGGACACACACACACACACACACACACACACACACACACACATCCATAGAGGACGCCACGGGACAGGTGACCGAGCTGGAGAGGGAGCTCATGGTCAAGCTGGGTAAGAGGAGAGGCAGTCAGGAGCGCACACACACACACACACACACACACACACACACACACACACACACACACACACACACACACACACACACATCCATAGAGGACGCCACGGGACAGGTGACCGAGCTGGAGAGAGAGATCATGGTCAAGCTGGGTAAGAGGAGAGGCAGTCAGGAGCGCACACACACACACACACACACACACACACACACACACACACACACACACACACACACACACACACACACACACACACACACACACACACACCCAGCATATGTAAATCCACATCCATAGAGGGTGCTGTAGAAGGAGATGACACACACACACACACAGAAAGACACATACATACAGCATGTGTAATAACACGCCCATAGAGGGCACTGTATAGGAAGATTTTACACACACACACACACACACACACACATTTTGATTATTTTATTTGGGAGGACCAATAATTATTGAGAAACAATACAGCGCCCCAAACAATATTAAAGTAGCAATAATGTGTCTTCTACATAAATGCAAAAGTTATACTGGCCTGAAGCCTATTTCAGGGATACAAGTGGCATCTCCTCCTCCAAATATGCAGACTGCCTATAACTGCAGATATTGAACAATACTTGGCTATCTGTTTTGCTTTCTTCTTATTTAGTCCAGCTATTTGCAAACCTCTGACACACAATTTATGAGCATGGCCAAGGCCACCATAGATAAGTGCCACCGTGGATGTTTTGTAGCCACTTACTGTCAATGCATGAATTACTGGTTGATACTTAACACATTTTTCAGCAAAGCACAGGTCCATATATGCATCAAAGCAGCATCCTATTTCCACAACTGTGATGGTTTTTTGAGTCTCATCCACAAGAACAATGTCAGGGGTGTTAGGGCAGTCTTTAAGAACATTGTCCAGAACATCATTGGTGGTCAAATGGGAAAACCAGTTTGGGTTGATTTTTCTGTCTGTGTGTACATGTGTTGGTCCGTGTAGTTCGCACAGTTCTGTTGCAGTAATGTCCACAATGCAGTTGTGACAGGCGGTGTACAGGCCTTTAAAAGCAATACAGGCATTCATGATGTGCGCTGCAGATTCCATAGTCTCGTCAGTATGTAACAGGCAGAATGGTTTATGGCGCATAGGGTACCAGAGAGAAAGGTTATATTGAGTAGGGAGAACTTGGAGCCTAGCTTTAATGACAAATTTAAGAATGCCTGTATTGACAGCTGGATTATGGAGCGCGGAGTGAGAGACCGTATGGTCAGCGCACTGTAGGCACGCGACTTTGCCTTGAAGTCGCAAGTTCAGCCAATGAGCGCGTTCTTGTGAATGGAGGTAATGCATGATTTCGTACCTGCACATCCTGCTGCTGATCACTTTGCTGGTTTCGTCATGGTGTAGACACACACACACACACACACACACACACACACACACACACACACACACACACACACACACACACACACACACACACACACACACACACACACACACAAGCAGATTTGCCATGGATGATTATGGTTGTCGTGAGTAAATGAAGCACACTTGACTGCCCTTGGCAGAAAGGTGGAGAGATGTGAGGTCAGGGTCAAACATAAATCAATGGAGGTCATGGCACACCACAGCACCAAGCTGGAAAAAGGGGTCATGGCATAACTTGGATGGCACACACACAGCCACAGCACCGTGCATGCGTGCACACGCACACACACACACGGAGGTAAACTCAAACCTCACGAAAGGAGATGACGCTAGGTCACCACTGGAGGGAGAGGTCAAAAACATAAGCAGCAGCACACACCACGTAGAACACATACACACACACACACACACATGCAAGTTCATACATCACAAGTTAAAACACCAGGTCAACACACAAGAGGTCACACACAAGCACATGAACAGGCCTTAGTACAGGTCACAAGCTCAAGGTAAGAGGACATGGTGCAACAGGTAGAGCACAGGCACACACACACACACACACACACACACACACACACACACACACACACACACACACACACACACACACACACACACACACACACACACACACACACACACACACAGCAAACATGCAACACCTGCGCATATTATGTATAGCTTTTCACATGCACTTTGTTAGTGTCACAGGTGAACCAGCAGCATAGCAGAAAGGTACTAGACAGAGATAGACGAGCACAGTGCCTTTAGAAAGCCCCTGCAGCACTTGAGGTGCGTGCAGGACTGTGTGTGACAAACGAGACAGATGTGACGGGTTGATTTGTTACCTCAAAAGCAATTACTGTGCGTGTATGGCAAATCATTATTTCCCTCAGGTGGTAAGCCATATATACATATGAAGGGTTTATTTGCAAAACAGTGTATCTCCATTTTGTAGAATGTTGGGAAATTTACATTTTGTATTGGGCATTCCATTGAATTGCATTGCAAAATGCATTTTATGTAGGTTAAAAAAGTATGTTCCCAAAATATGTGAATGGTAAGAATTCACACACAGGTGATAGGCCCTCTGAACAGTCATTTTCAATAATAAAATGCAAAAGTCAAAAAATGTAGATACACCCTTCATGTATACAAATAAACCCTTCATATATACAGGGCTATAAATTAACTTTTTTCATCACTTCAGCCAAATTTGGTGAGTAGATGTTAACCTTACAAGCCAAACATACTCTCGCTACCAGTCAGAGTGGCTATTAAGCTTTAGCACAGTTCGGCACAGCACCACATCCTTGCATTTATAAATGATTAGCATTTTAGCTCGATAAAGTTACTGTATTTTGTCTGTGTGCTAGAAATTCCATTTTCTGTCATACACGCTTGGCTTTATGTTTTATGGTTTGTAGAATTCCTGTTGTCAAGACTGTGTGTGTGTGTGTGTGTGTGTGTGTGTGTGTGTGTGTGTGTGTGTGTGTGTGTGTGTGTGTGTGTGTGTGTGTGTGTGTGTGTGTGTGTGTGTGTGTGGTCCCTCTGACTGTTGATTTTTTTGTGTCTGTGTAAAGTTTACACTGTATACCATTCTGTCAGCACTGTGCTTGCATCATCGGCACAGAGCAGGCGTGTGTGTGTGCTTGTGCGTACACGCGTGTGTGTGTGCGCATTTGTGCGCGCGCGTGCGTGTGTCTATCTCTTCTCCGGTCCTGCCAGCTCCTTCGTTTCTGTCCTCCCTGATGGACAACATTCCTGTGTGAGTGGGAGGACGGGTTTGCTTTCATTCAGCATAGCACTCCACTCCCTTCCCCTTTTCACACTTATGCATCACCCTACCTGTGTGTGCGTGGTTTATGCGTGTGTGCGGACCATCTTCTGTGCGTATGTGTGTTTGTAGGGTGCAGGAATAAGTTCTCTGTCAAGACAAACGTACAGAAACGCACACAAACACAGAGGTGGCCAAAGTGAAATTAGAAGTAAGAAAACCACAAAACCTACCATAGTTTCCTTCCAAACCATGTAAATTGTGCCGGATTCTGCGATGGTTAGATCATATTTGGTGATCATCTTCTTAGGTTTTTTTTCAGTAGAAGCACCTAGCCACCTCATCAGGTACAATGGAATAACTAATGTACGCCTATATCATGTACTGATGTTTTGCTTAAACCATATATTTCCTACTTTGACAACGCACGCACGCACGCACACACACATACACGCATACACACGCTGGCTCACTACCTGAAAAGGCTGAAGTACAGGCGTTTGTTCATTCAGTGAATTAAGCTTTTTACTTGCAATTTTAATGAGAATGTGTCAGTTGCTTTGTGCGTGCGTGCGGTGATGCGTGCGTGCGTCATGAGTGACTGGTCTTGTGTTGCGACTTTTGATTTGTCTAATCTGCATACTGACCCGTGTAAGAGTTGAGTTGAGGATTAGCACTGGCAACAGGGCTTTAAACGTCTGGCATAGTTTGTTGCTTCATCACTCTAACACTGTGGCTGTGTACGTGGGTGTAACACAAAAGACAACATGACAGATTTGTGAATTAAACTAGACTCTAGATGAACCTGTCTCTGACTCAGTATGAAAGAGTTTAAGTTATGTGTATGCTTTAAGTGGGTCTTCAGACAAAAGGGCATGACTGTTTCGCATGACTGTTTTTGGATTGTTTCGAATTTAGCATCGACGTTTATGCACTGTGAACTGTATGCGTAGCTGCATAAACAGTATGTACGGTAGAGGTTAATGTGTCTATGGGTTTCTTTTTATCTTCTTTGTTGTAGAGGAATTACAGGAAATAAATGGAATGAAGAGACTGAGCTTGAGAGTGTTTGAGAAAATGTATTCTCGCAAGCAAGTAGCAAAATACTGTTTCAATAGATGCCATGGCATTGATTTCTTTCTATCGTGCAGCATTGGTGGCCAAAGCCTGCAGTCTCTTTACAATGCAAATATTTTACAAACATCTGTTCCATTTAAGTTTCATAATATACACATTACACAACAGGTTCTGCAGCACCTCAGTTAAGCCAGAATGTGATGTCACTGTCAGTTTAGTCATTGACACTGTGTACGGTATGTCACCTGGGCTATACGTTTGGCCTTAAAAGGCACGCATATGAACCAAAATGTTACGTTTTGACGATGTGTGTGTAAAGGGAAGTATTTGCTTCAGGGGAACCCCTTGTAAGTGTTACGATGAGAGAGTGTAGGTGAACTTGCTTTGCTCCTGAACGTCACTCCTAATACCATAGGTTAATGAAGTCCTACAGCCAGCTTCACAACTACCTACATAACACAAAGCTTCAGGCTCATCTGATAAAGACACACACACACACACACACACACACACACACACACACACACACACACAACTTGGTTAGGTCATCCATGTTTTGTTGCATATTCATCATACCTCCTTGAGGACAAATGAGTATTTAACACTAAACACAGATGTGTGTACGGTATATGAACTGTATGTGTGTAAACACGTGCTCATGCATGTGACTTAGCCTGTAATGACGTCAAGATTCAGAAACGCCAACTTCAAATGATGAAAAGTTCAAAGATGCATTCTTTGTGAATAAAAACACATTACATTACATTACAATACACTTAGCTGACACTTTCATGTATTCAAAGCGACTTACAACTATTATTTTTTTCAGGGTATTGGTTACAGTCCCTGGAGCAATGTGGGGTTAGGTGCCTTGCTCAAGGGCACTTCAGCCATGGATGGAGATGTAGGGAGAGGTCAGGGGGGATTCGAACTGACAACCCCTAGATTGAAAGACCAACTCTAACCACTAGGCCACGGCTGCCCCGTGCCCGACATAAAGTCAAACAAGTGGGCGGTAAACTCTTATCATTTTGAAGTATTGATTACATCAGTAATTGTGATGTTTTGTTGGTGTGTGTGTGTGTGTGTGTGTGTGTGTGTGTGTGTGTGTTTGTGTGTGTGTGTGTGTGTGTGTGTGTGTGTGTATGTGTGTGTGTGTGTGTGTGTGTGTGTGTGTGTGTGTGTGTGTGTGTGTGTGTGTGTGTGTGTGTGTGTGTGTGTGTGTGTGTGTGTGTGTGTGTGTGTGTGTGTGTGTGCGTGTGCGTGTGCGTGTGCGTGTGCGCGACGGCGCGTGTGTGTGCGACTGCCTGCGCGTGTGGTGTCCCTGCAGGCTTGGCGATGGGGAAGGATGGCCGTCCTCCTAGTGGCATGGGCGACGCAGAGGGGCTGGATGAGGAAGATGATGATGACGACGAAGAGGGTGGGGCAGACACCGAGGAGCAGTCTGGCAACGAGAGCGAGATGAACGAGCACGAGGACGAGGTAGATGCATTCAGCATCATGTACACACACACACACATGCGCGCGCACACGCACGCACACATGTGCACGCATCGCGCTCACACACGTTTTTAGTTCTTTAATTGAGTTGAATTGAGCTTTATTTCCCCCCACATCAAATCAGTTCTATTTCATTGAGCAATACATTTCCGTCTCCTTACCGATTTACTGTAATACTCCCCAAGTCTTTTGCCCTTTTTTCGTTTCCCTTTTTTTTTTGCTTTTTCAGCCTCTCCTTTGGTCTTTATTCACCATTCCATCCACCTCTGTTCTTTCATCACCTGTTATACGCCCCCATCCTGCTCCACTGGTTCTTACATCCCTACTTCCTTCCTTCATTTTTTTTCTTCCACTATTGCTAATCGACATCCTTTTCACTTCCTGTGTTTGTCTCGGCTTCTTGTCTGTACTGTACGGTGTGTTGCTGAAGAATTTTGTCGCTACTCTTAAGACTGGAGTCCACCTTTTCACGTCTGAAAAGTGCAATTATTTTCCCAGTCATAATGAATATTTAAAATGTGATGGTGGTGGTATGGCAACTATTTGTGAAAAAGGTAACATTTTCAAATGTTGCATAAATGCAGCATGAATTCTGGAAATAAACTACAAAAAAAGTACATACTGCACCAGACAGTTGTCAGAGTGCTACACGTATGGACTGACGTAAGGACTGTGAGAGATTATCATTCTTTGTCATTGTGTCACCTTCCCTTCTGTCTAGTGTGTCATTACTGTAATGGCACCCTGGACTGTAATACAAAGGTCATGTGTGTGAATGGTCATAGCTATGTGTCATTTATCATTGTCACCCGCCCTTCTGGCCAAAATGATGTGTGTGCGCGCGTGCGTGCGTATGTGCATGTGTTCTGGCGAACCTTGCTGTGCTCGTTTGTTTCCTCTGCGAAATGGCTCTAGGCACCTAACTGCCGTCAACGCTATGTAAGCTTTCACCTTCAAGTTGGTCGGCTCAACCTGTCTATTGTCAGCTGTTGCTTTGCCCTAAATATTTGGCTCAAATCAAAGATGCAGGCTTCTCACGTCCGTGGAATCCATGCTGTTAGTGGGAAGCTCTGTTAGAGCAAAGACATGGAGGAAGAAAGACATGGGGCTCTATCCATCATCCTAACTCCTTTCTTTTCTTGTGCTTGTGGCCTTGTGCTGACGTCATTGACGACTGAAGTTTAATTCAATATCTCGCAAAAGTGCAATTCAAAGGTCATCGGCATGTTGAATGGGGAAAATTCCCCCAAAAGCTGTTGTGGCACTGGCTAGGATGATGGCGATCTTTGTATGTCAGAGAGACACAGAAAGGGAGAGGCAGAAGGAAGCGATTGCAGAGATAAAGCATTGGGAAAGCACAACACAGAGGTGCAATGTAGCGATCTAGTCGTTGATTGTTAATGGCTCAAGGTTGCGTTCTCAGGGTGGCTACTGTAAAGAAAGCCAACCACCTCCAGGATGCAGCCGATGCATATGGGTGTCTAAGATGACTCCTCACAATCCTTTTATGACCAGTTTATGGACTGTTTATCCAATGATTCATGGACTGCCTCTTACCTTATAGCAATGCATAATAAAACAACAACAGTAAACAATGTACAATAAAACCTTAAACTCCATAACCACAATAAATCCATACAATCTATGTATTGATTTATGTTTTATATGTTTTGTGTCTGAGTAAGAGAAGCACTGTGTGTGTGTGTGTGTGTGTGTGTGTGTGTGTGTGTGTGTGTGTGTGTGTGTGTGTGTGTGTGTGTGTGTGTGTGTGTGTGTGTGTGTGGTTAATGACATGATCTCTCTTGATCATCATCTGTATGTTTTTGTTCGTGATCGTGTCTCTCTCTCTCTCTCTCTCTCTCTCTCTCTCTCTCTCTCTCTCTCTCTCTGTCTCTCTCTCTATCTTTCTCTTTCTCTTTCTCCAGGAGGCTTCTGAGAACGATGAGGAAGAGCGGGAGGAAGAGGAGGAGGAGAACACTGACTACATGACTGACTCCAACAAAGAGAACGAGACGGATGAGGAGAACAATGTACGTGTAAACACACACACACACGCAACACTTGACTACACACACACACACACACACACACACACACACTCTCTCTCTCTCTCTCTCTCTCTCTCTCTCTCTCCCTAACAACCAAACAAACACATTTGTGAACGGTGCACTCTCACACACACTATGACAATGGGACTGTATGAGACTGTTAAGTTTCACAGCCTGTGAAATAGCACATGAAAGGCTCATTGAACCGTCAAGTCATTGTGATGGCTAATGTTGATATGCTGGTTGTGACACGTCTCTGAGCTTCAGGTCTTCAAACAATATTCATATAGAATTTCCTTTTAAGCGAAGTAGTGTTTGTATCATGGTGGTTTGATGTCAGGATTCAGCTTAGATTCGCTATTGTAGTGGCTCACAGTATTCTCTTCCTAGTGTCATTCAATGAAGGCAGTACAACTGATTTGACCGTGTTTGTGTGTGTGTGTGTGTGTGTGTGTGTGTGTGTGTGTGTGTGTGTGTGTGTGTGTATCTGTAGGAGGTGACTATCCGTGGAGGAGGCCTGAAGCACGTGGCGTGTGCTGAAGATGAAGACTTCATCCAGGCGCTGGACAAGATGATGCTGGAGAACCTTCAGGTAGACACACGCACACACAAGGACACGGACACTTACTGGGCCTGTATTTAAAAGAAGCACAGTGGACAGTCAGTTGGATATTTAACTCTGTATGTAGTAGTGTAGCACCAACTCTGTGTTCATATCTTCATGTTCATGTTCATATGACTATCAGCCGCAGCAGTATTGTGCCAAGTGGTGAGCACCAGGTGGGCATTAGTGTGTATGTGTGTGTGCATCAGTTGGAAATTGTGAACGTGTGTGCATCAATTAGACTGTCTTAATTCTTAAGCTACGTTCACATACAATACAGTGCTAGCGTCTAGCTCACTCGCCTACTCGCCAGTCGTTCATGGAGCGTTCGCTAAACATTTCCGCGGCTTTAACTGCCAATGCAAAAGCGAAAAGTACCTCTGCATTTCAATTGGTTACTCGCTTACTCGCCTCGCTCGAAGTTAACATATTTTTAACTCGGGATCGCCCCACATCGCTTGTACACTCATCGCCTGCTCACCAACTCGCCTCGCCGGAACACATAGACATTCTATTGACTTAATTTTCTGAGTGAGTAACTAGCAGCGATGTATGTGAACGAAGCTTTACCGTTTGGTGTGTGTGCATGTTCTTGTGCGTTTGTGTGTCCCCATGTGTGTGTGTGTGTGTGTGTGTGTGTGTTGTGTGAGCAGCAGCGTAGTAGTGACTCGGTGAAGGTGCACCAGCTGGACGTGGCCATCCCCCTGCAGCTGAAGAGCCAGCTGAAGAAGGGACCCGTCCCCGTCGGACCAGAGGGCGATGCCCAGATCAACGACACCATGCAGTTTGTCATGCTCACGCGCAAGGGAAACAAGCAGCAGGTCGGTGCACACACACACACACACACACACACACACACACACACACACACACACACACACAGTTTGTCATGCATATATACAAGGGAAACAAGCAGCAGGTTGGTACACACAGACTCATACACACACACACACACACACACACACAGTTTGTCATGCATATATACAAGGGAAACAAGCAGCAGGTTGGTACACACAGACTCATACACACACACACACACACACACACACACACACACACACACACACACACACACACACACACACACACACACACACACACACACACACACACACACAGTTTGTCATGCCCACCAGCATGGGCAACAAGCAGCTGCAAGATAACACACACATACGCACACAAACACACACACCGCACAGCTACACAGCAAGGCCCTAGCAAGATACCCTTGCTATCTGACTTCATGCATGTAACCGCTTGTGGGCATCAAGGGCACAACAGACGCACACACCAGCATACGCCATGCAATCATTCAAGATACTAGCTATACACATATCAATACACGTAAAACACTGACACTCACAGCTACACACATGAGAGATATTTGCAGCCCCACAAACCAACATTGTTCTTCACATTCTTCACTGAGACACTTGAATCTTCTTGCAAACAGGCTTGCTTAAATGAATGGGAAAATCAACATATACAAACATATTAACAATCATGCAGATGTACAGACACAAAGACGCACTAATAGTGTACCCACATACTCGCTCTCACGCACGCGCACACACACACACACACACGTACACACACACACACACACACACACACACACACACACACACACACACACACACACACACACACACACACACACACACACACACACACACACACACACACACACACACAGTTTAGTACTTTTATTTGGATCACCACACAGGGAAGGATTACAGATCCAAACATTAATGGAAATATTCTGCAGATTGGCAAGTATGATGAAATCAGAATAATAAGTCCATGAGTCTCTATGGATAGATGTGACATCTCCGTCTCCAAATGGACAAGCTTCCTATTATGGCAGATATTGAACAGAATTTGGCCAGTGCCTTTGCATTATCAACATAGTTGCAAGCCTCGCATGACTAATTTATGTATGTGTCCAAGGCTCCTAAACACAAGGACGACTAACTTGCAATCATATCCAATTCTCATAGTTAATTCCACCAGTGGCTGGTATTTAAGCATTTTGGCATTAAACCAAGTGTCCATATATAAATCAAAAGAACAACCTATTTCAACCAGGGTTACTACTCTATTTGTTTCATCAATGATAGTAATATCTGGAGTTTTTGGGAGATTATCTAGTTGAACATGATCTCCATCATTTTCTGTAGTAAACCAGCTTATCTGTACAACACACACACACACACACACACACACACACACACACACACACACACACACACACACACACACACACACACACACACACACACACACACACACACACACACACACACACACACACACAGTGGGGCGTCTGCACTCCCCTAACATAAACACTGCTTCAAAGCCCACAGCCACATATTTATGCAACAGTGTGTACCAAACGCATCTTGTTGCTGCTGAAAAAAGGTGGCTGGGTTCAAGTTGGCTTCGCAGAGGCATAGTTTGCTGCTCTTTAGATATTTTAGGAGGCAGAGCTTTCAACTTCACAAGCTAGACGTCAGAAATAGTATTGACTACCATGTGTGTGTGGTGCGTGTGCTTGTGGGGTAGTGTGTGTGTGTGTGGGTTGACATTGGTATGCTTGGTTTGTGGTTTTTGTCTGTGTGTGTGTGCGTGCGTGCGTGCGTGCGTGTGTGTTGTGGTTCAGGGTGTGTCCAACCGTGGAAGGATAGTATGGCTGTGTTCACTTCAGGATTTCAGCATGGAGTGGAGTCCAATATGCTGACTTCCGTCCTCACTTGCCTGCTGGAGACCTCATGATGATGTCACTGACGACAGAAAATCAATTCAATATCTTGCAAAAGCACAATTCTAATGTCATTTTCTCATTTGCAATTGGGATGGTGAATGAAAAACAGTTCCCCAAAAGTTGTTGTGGCTAAGCTTACAGCTGGGAAACTTAATTGTTTTCTCCACGGAGGCGGGGCGAGGCCACAAGCACAAGTGGAGGACGGTAGTGTGCATATTGGAATGCACCTATGCTCGCAGTTCAACAGCATGCCATTACAGAACACTCCCCTGTCCTCCTCTTTAATTGTGTGTGTGTGTGTGTGTGTGTGTGTGTGTGTGTGTGTGTGTGTGTGTGTGTGCGTGCGTGCGTGCGTGCGTGCGTGCGTGCGTGCGTGCGTGCGTGCGTGTATTTGAATATGCAAGTGTCATGCTGATCATGAGCATCTGACCGTAGCATCCTATACTGTATATGTGTGGGAGTGGGAGTTCACTCTGTTCCCACTTCAAGGGCGTGTGTCCGTACTACATGTACCCTCACATCTTCCCTTTGTAGTTTGAGGTTTTCTTCATATTGCTGGTGTCTTGCTTGGCCTGCCATGAAACCTCTTATATATTCAGTCTTGACCTCCTGCCCTCCATGTTCTTGCATGTGTGAGAGCAGAGTGTTCTGTTTGCAGCTCTTGACAATACTGTGGGTGCGTGCATAGTCAACAGGGAAGGACAAGTGGGTCACTCGTCCCGGGCCCAGGGAGAGGTGGGGAGATCTGGAATTGGGTCCTCATTGCATTTTATGTTTTTGGTTTGGGGCCCTTTTGAAATGATTTTTGTCCTCCTGGGCCCGGGCCAAAACTGTCAGCGGGTTTGCGTGCGTAACCTAGGGTTGCCACATTTCAGTGTAAAAAAACCGGGGTCACACTGACGCGCGAGCGGCACGAAACATAAATGATATGTGTTCATTTCAATGCGGTAATATGAAGAAGTGCATTAAAAAAGCAGGACAGTTATTCCATTTACTGGGACAATTCAGGAAAAACCTTGACGTGTGGCAACATTAGCGTAACGTAACCCCTCTCTCTGTGTGCTCTTGTGTTGCAGTTTAAGATCCTGAACGTGCCGCTGTCGTCCCACCTGGCCGCCAACCACTTCAACCAGCAGCAGGCGGAGCAGGAGGAGCGCATGCGCATGAAGAAGCTCACGCTGGACATCAACGAACGCCAGGAGCAGGAGGACTACCAGGGTAAAAAAAAACAAGGAAGAAAAAACGGACACAGAAATGGTCTGAATAGGGGAGAGAGAGAGCTGAGCGAGAGAGGGGGGAGGGTGGGTGGAGGATGCAGAGACTGTGTTTGTTTGAGAGAGGGAATCAAAGAGAAAGGGGCGCACCTTGCATCAAACGGTCGTCTTTATTTTTGTGCACAGGCGCGTTTCGGCGTGTGCCTTCCTCAGTGTGCAACTCCGAAACGCGTCTCTGCACAAAAATAAAGAACAGTTTGATGCAAGGTGAGCCCCTTTCTCATTGATTCTAAGACTTTTATTTGGGCCAACACCCTCAAAATTAATCAAGAAACCCGAGTGAAGCCTGCTACAGTACCTGCCATACTTGTTTGAGAGAGGGAGAAATGCAAGACAGCAGAGCATTCAGGAATGACCAAACCAGAGTATATGGAGATTGTGTATGTGTGTGAGTTAGAAAAAGAGAGCGAAGGCTCTATGCATGACATGTACATAGAAAGTGGTGAAGGCCAAGCGCGAAAGCAATGTTATGAGACCGGGAGGAGCAAGTTAAACATCAGCTAGAGATGGTGGGCATGTGGAATGTGTGCGAAAGACAGAGGAAGAGAAACTCTCCCAGTCCAGTTCAGATTGAAAGTGCAATAAATATATCCATTATAGTGCCAACAGTGCTTCTCTCTTAACAGCGCTTGGTTCTTAAGCTAGCAACATGTTATTTAAGCAATAAGCCACGAGAGTCCAAGGGGACTGGGGCACGACGCGATGCGAACTGGGTTGGTTACCAGGCAATGCCAGACGCATACATGATGCGGGCGTCAGGTGCGCCAGGCGTCATCTTAGAATTCAGCATAGTGACATCAGACAAATAAGATGTAGGGAAGGCCGAAGTAGTGATTATTGACATTTTTTTGAATATCACCATTAATGGTGCAGTTGTTTAGGAAAGGTTAAAGGAATCGTTTAGCTGGGACCGGGCTGGTCGAGTCGGGACAATGTGTGCGTTTACGCACACTGCTGCCAGCCGCAAGTATGTTGCTCCACTCTCTTCTCTCTGGATAATTTGGATGCTAGTATGACTGAAGGGATGATTCGTTTCTGTGGCATAACTTCCGACATAACTTCCCTTGCCTCCAGACCAGCATTAGATACATTTTGAACGTTTGGTCGTGCTGCGCAAGCTGTGGTTGCTGTAGATGGTGGTTCCAGCGGCTTTGCAGGCTCTCTCGTATACCTACACACACAGGGACACAAACGCAAAACAAAACATATTGTCACTTTATGTTTGTAACGTGTCAATGCAAAGTTTAGAGTAGAAGAAAGTTATAAGAAAGTTTGGAGTGCTTACCAAACATCGCTGCCTTTGTAATCTCCCCGGTTTGGGTGGAGGTAGAAGGCTGGTGGATCGGGTGGCAGTAGGGACAGGTATTTCTCCAAAGAGACAACAGGGCAAAGCTACTTAATCCATACGGCTCCCCTTTGCCACTCTTAACGGTGGCATAAAAGTGCCTAAGGACAGCATTGAGAGCCGCCTTTCCAATGATGTCCCAATCCAATTGAATGTACTTTTCTGTGCACCATGACTCCAAGCAGCGGATTGCCCACATCGTTGTCTTCGCCATGCGCTCATGCCTCGATTCTGCCAATTTCGCCACCTCCTCCTCCGACATTTCCCCATGTCTCCTGCTCCTCTTCTCTTCTTCCTCCTCCCTTTCCATTTGCCTAAAACATTCGTCAATAGTCAGTCCGCCCAAGACATCAAAACTGCAAACAAAGTCCCCAACATCCGACATACTTAACACGGTAGCCTAGTCTACTTTGCACCTATTGTTTGTTTTTACAATGTAACGTTTTTTAAATTGACATTCCATTCCTGCGCCCGAAGCTCCGCCAGAGATTCTTTTATTAATAATACATAATGCGCCGCGTCTAACTTAGACGCGCATAGAATCTTCAGGTGGAAGGTGTAGGTTTAGGCTCAATTGACCACGGCTATCAACCAATTAGAAGCGAGAACCGGACCGCACAGTGTTGGATGTTAATGTAATACGAGCTCATATCGGTTTGTGTTGTTTTTCCCGCAGAGATGATGCAGTCCCTGGCCCAACGTCCTGCTCCGGCCAACACCAACCGCGAGAGGAGGCCACGCTACCAGCACCCCAAGGGGGCCCCGAACGCCGACCTCATCTTCAAAACGGGGGGCAGGTAAACCATCACACACACACACACACACAGACACATACAGCCTTCGACATCCAATCACACACATTTGTTTCAGTGAAATATTTGAAGCTTTGCCACATTAGCGTTTGTGTTTGTTCAAGTGATGCATGCGTGTGTGCGGCTGTATCATTGTGGTGGGAGAGACAGTGGAGACGGTTGTCACCTACAAGTACCTAGGTGTACACCTGGACAACAAACTGGACTGGGCTGCTAATTCAGATGCTCTGTACAAGAAAGGACAGAGCAGGCTTTACTTCCTAAGGAAGCTCAGATCCTTCAACGTCTGCAACAGGCTCCTGCTGATGTTTTACCAGTCTGTCATGGCAAGTGTCCTTACCTATGCTATCGCCTATTGGGGAGGTAGTATTAGGAAGAGGGACGCTGGGCGCCTTGACAGGCTGGTGAGGAAAGCTAGGTCTGTGGTGGGCATGGAATTGGAGGACCTCACAACATCAGCCGAAAACAGGACACTTAGCAGACTGGACTCCATACTAGAAAATGACAGACACCCCCTGCACCCGCTTCTGGCCAACCAGAGGAGCGTGTTCAGCTACAGACTCCGGGCCTTCCCCTGCCGTACAGACAGACTACGGAAGTCATTTGTTCCTAGGGCCATGCAGCTCTTCAACACCACACAGAAAGACACAATGAAAGAGATTGTCATTGGTGACTGGACTGCCTAAACCACCACCCACAACCCCCCACCCCCTTCCGACTCTTTTTCTCTACTGAACAGCTACACTTCACCCAACCCCCCCACCCCATGGAGCAAGCGCCTGCACTACCTTGGACATTTTAAGGGATTCCCCAACACAGGACAATAAACTCACTACACCCCACCTCAGTTACCTCACCCATCTTACCCCTCGGATAGCAGCTGTGAACTACTTAACTCCTTGCATTTTTATTCTTACTGGTCTATCTCAACCACTGGAAACTGCCTTATTTTTTTGTGTGTGTGGTGTGTGTGTGTGTGTGGTGTGTGACAATATGTGTGTGTTGGGGGGGAAGGGGTGAGAGAGAGAGAGAGAGAGAGAGAGAGAGAGAGAGAGAGAGGGGGATGTGTGTGTGAGAGAGAGAGAGAGAGAGAGAGAGAGAGAGAGAGAGAGAGAGAGAGAGTGTGGCGATATACTTTTACTGTAATGTGCATTTATGTGTATAAGTTCTTTGTGTATGTTTGGATTTGTGTATGTAAGCTGACAGACACCTTAATTTCCTTCGGGATTAATAAAAGTACTCTACTCTACTCTACATGCCTGCTGTTCCCCTCCTAACCCACAGAAAACGCTTTTGCCATTATAGTATTTGTGCACTTTCATTCATGTTTATGTATTGCTGTGTGTGTGTGTGTGTGCGTGACTATGCATGCTCATGCATGCTCATGTGTGAGCCTGTTGTGCTTATGCATGCCCATCTGTGTACTTTTGTGTGTGTGTGTATGTGTGTGTGAGACAGAAGACAGGATGGTAGGGGCAGGCGTCGACTCTGACAGGTGCCGTACAGCACTTCTGAGGAGATCCAGCTTAAGGGACTGGTCAGTGCATGAAGAACCCCTCATGTCTTAGAGGACACTATACACACATGTAATATACAATACACACTGGGGTTCTGGTTTTACAGCTCTGAAGCACAGGGGTAGCCAGGGTGAAGTTAAGGAGCTTTCCACTTTACAACAGGTGTCATATTCACTTTGGTCTGGAACACACACGTGTGTTAGTGGTGTGGAATGTGTGTGTGCACGTGCGTGCGTGTGTGCGTTCGTGTCTGTGCTCACCTACATGCCTATGTTCAGGTGTATTGTGCCAGTGATTTTATGATGATGTGTGTGGTTGCACAAGTGAAAAACACACATTTATGAGATTGTGCACTGTGCATGTTCACAGGGTGTGTGTGTTGGGTGGGAGTCCTCTGCCCGGTCTAACAAGGTTGTGTGCCTGTGTGTGTCTGTGTGTTGCTTTTGTCCCCTCTTTCCTCTCCCTGTCCCCTGTCTGTCTCTCTGTCTCTCTCTCTCTCTCTCTCCCAGACGCCGTTGATTGGATGCCGGTAGGAAAGCGATGCAATGACGGCGCGTGAAACGAGCGAGAAATGTACAAAAAAGTGAGCAAGCGAGCGCGAGAGTGCAGCAGCAGTGCAGTTTGGCGTCACCCCTCCAAGCCAAGCGAGCGAGCGAGTGAGAGTGAGAGAGAAAGAGAGGGGGATGACAGCAGTTGGTCACTCTACGGTTGTGTCTGAGCCAAAAAACCATGCAGACTCAACTCACACACACTACCCACCCCCTCTCTCCCACCAACCACCTCAGCAGGTCAACCGCCGGAGGGAGGAGGAAGAGGTGGAGGAGAGCGACAAGGAGAAACGGGCGGAAGAGGAGGAGGAGGAAGAAGAAGAAGAGAGGATTGAAAAAGAGAGTGGAAGAGAGGAGTGTGGCCTAAGAAGTGTCACAGGGTGGGGTGTTTCGGCATCACCAATCTCCTTCTGTACAGCAAAAACGAACACACGCACGCATACACACACGCACACACACATACACACACGCACGCATATGCAGACACGTACACACAAACTCAGTGCGCATAATCCAGAAGAGCGAAAAGGGAAGCGAAGAACACTGCGAAGGGAAGCGAAAAACACTGAAGTGGACAGACTGAACAGACGCACGCACACACGCACGCATGCACACACACACACACACACACACACACACCTGCAGCAACCCCTGAAATGGTGTCTGTGTGTACGAGTGGTGGACTGCGCCCAAGAGAAGTCGGCGTCTTGTGCAGTTGAGACTACTACTATCCTTTCTTCCCTTTTCTGGGTGTTAAAGGCTTCTTGCCCTGCACATCCTCTGGAATAAAGACTCTTTATCTTTTGAATATTCATGTGCAAGACACCTAAGATGACACACACACACACACACACATTAACGCACGCGCATACATACAGACGCACACAGACATGTACACACACGTGCATTCACAGAGAGAGAGGAAGTGAAAATGAATGAATGTAGTAGAAGGGCAATGTCGGAGGAAGACAGGGTCCATCCAACTTGGCTGGTGGTCGAGCTATAAAGCCAGGCCCACGAACAAGCAGAAGGCTGCTGTTCCACTTTGGAGTGAGGAGGTTGTGTGTTTGTGTGTGTTTGTGTACGACAATGAGAAAGTGAGGGTTCTGTGACCGTGAGAAGAGAAGTGAGAGTTGAAGAGTGTGCGGCTGTCTATTTGGAAGTGTCTGTGTATGGCTATTTGTGTCTGCGTGTGTCTGTGTTTGAGAGAGAGAGACAGAGAGATCAAGAATGTGTAAGGTGTGTGCGTGTGCGTTTGTGTTCCTCCCTCTCCACTGAAGCACCTTACTGGTCGCCTGGGCAACAGCCTACATGGGTTTTAATTGGTTGAGCCACCACCAGCCTTTTCTGACGAGCAGCTTGCTCTCTACCAACGAGAAGTGCTGCAAACCAAGAGCCAGAGATTTATATTATAGAGAATAATAGAAAAACAAGCTATACAAAAAACATCACTCTTTATTTTCATACACATTCTCTTTAATGTATTGCCTCCCCTCTTTTGTGTTGTGTATTTTCTTGCGAAGACTCCAGGATTAAAAAAAGTCCTGTCAAGTCTGTTATCTTTGACAAGTCACAGCCCAGTAAAACGGTGGCTGAAAAACAAGTGCTTTTGTCATAGAGGGGGGTCTAGATTTGTGATTCTTCATTCTTTCTTTTTTTTCTTTTGTTATTTCTTTCTGTGCTTTTAACTTTTTTCTGAGGAGTTGAAGATGAGAAAAATGAGGGCTGTGAGGAATAAACTGAAGAGCCAGAATGTGTTCCGATAATACTGCATGGGGCCTATGTCACCAGCGTATAATTCTTATTATATCTTGAGTTTTTCTTTCTTTTTGCCAGTAGTGCAGTAAAAAGTGTTCAGTCATTACCCTCACGTCTCAGCCTGTCTGCTTTTATTTCATTGATCTCTTGTCTCTTAGCTGTTTCCTGTGTAACAAAATTGTTTAGTCTGCCTTAATGATAAGTACGCCCAAATGTGAACTGATGTGTTCAAAGTCACTGAAATGAACTTTAGTGGAAATGTTTTTAATTTGCCTTATTATGGACTTACATGAATATGATAAATAAATGGCATTTTAAAGATTATGATACAAGACCGTAATAATGTCATTAGGTCCATATCAACATTTTTCTAATTAACTGCATACATTTTTTAAATGCTTTGAGTTTGTGTAACTACTGAGCTACATGTGTAACTACTGAATTCTCTATTGAATAGTAAAAGGTAATTGAAATAGTCTGCTTAGTATGGTTAAATCATGGTCTCATTAGGCTTATCTGCTCTCTTGGGCATTAAAGGGACACTGTGCAGGAAATGGACAAAAAAGGTACTGCAACTGTGCTGTCCATTGAAACTGGGCTGCCTATTGCCAAATTTAATCTTTACATGAACGTTTACTAAGTAATAAACACATATTCCTAGTATGGTCCAAGTAAAGTCATTTTTGCAGCTAAAAATGGCTATTTTTGGAAATTCAAAATGGAGGACTATGGAGAAGATCCCCCTTTTCATGTATGAAAAGTGCAATTTTTCCAGTCATAATGAATACTTACAATTTGATGGTGGTGGTAAGTATTCATGAAAAAGGTAACATTAGTGAATGGGCAGCATGAATTCTGGAAATAAACAACTAAAAATCTCACACCGTGTCCCTTTAAAGAGCATTGGTAGTGTAGTTGGAAATGAGGTATCCATAAATGCATATTCATGAGATATCTGATATAATAGCAAGCATGAACGATATATATTTTTTTACAAAGATTATTGATTAAAGTTATGTTACATTTCACTGCACCGAGACTTTTATCCAAAGCAACTTACAGTTCTTACAGAACATTGGTTATAGACACAGCAGCAATGCTGTAGGATGTAGGGACTATGCAGTCTATGGTAGGGACAAATTCTTCAAGGGTAGGATTGGAACTTGCAACCCACAGATCCAAAGTAGGCCTACTAGTAGGTTCTAACCAAGGCTGCCCCCCAGCCACGATAAATGAATTATTACTAGGAAGAACCTCAAATTTTTTTTGAAGTGAACTAAGTCAAGAGCTGAGCATGTATTGACTTTAACCTGGGGCTTTTGAATTCATGCTGTTATCACATTATCCGGAGAACCACACTGCACTGCACTGCACTGCAAGCTAATGGACTGGTGACAGAGTTTCACCCAGAGACTGAGGCAGACGTCTGAAGTTTTGGGTGCTTTCCGTCCCCCGGCAGCAGCTGGAAATGCTCTGGAGGTCGTATTGACGTCATGTATGCAACTTGCGCTTTTATCACTCTCTTCTACTTTAGCTCATTCCTTCTCTGGCTGATATGTTTTTTTCTTACTGGCTATGTACATTTTTTGCTCTCCACCTCAATTTAATCTCCACCTCTCCTTACTCCCCATCTCTAGCGCCACCCCCCCCCCCCTCCATCAGACACACACTTTGCCCTGCTCCTCCATCTCTCCCTCTCAGCTCGTGTATGTGTTGGCAGAGGTGCATCTTGTCTCTAGGCTAGGCAGGCATCTGCTTGGGGCCCCCAAGCCTATAGGTGGTGAATAACAGCGTTCAACTTTAAACATGACTTACAATACTTTAAACTACAGTAGTGGAGATTTATTGTGAATGTTCATTCTTTTGAGTTTTCGCTTGGGGGCCCCGACTTGCCCTAGAATCGCCTCTGTCGTGTGTTGGGTGTGTCTTGTTTGTCTGCTCGTAATTACAGACTGAATGCCCTAATTTCCTAACTTCCTGGCTTGTCAACTCCTTCAGTCAAACACACACACACATGTAGCAGGGCAGTGCACACACACATACCGTATGCTGAGCAGCACGTTCCCAGGCAGGCATAGAGTCTGGAATGCCCTCTCTTATCTGTGTCTGCATCAGCCACCTACAGTAAAGCCTTAGATGCCCCCTCAAATTGGCAGGGGAATAGAGAAAGAGTTAGTTAGTTAGAGTGTACTTTATTGTCCCCAGGGGGAAATTTGTCTTGGGCTTCAACAATCACTGCATAACATACAGTACTCACTCACATATCCATACAGCATAACATAGAAAAACACAAAAAAACATACACAACATTAAAAAAAAAAACCTTGAAGACATAGAAACTGTGCACTCCCTGCACATGGCATGCCTATCTGTCATTAAGCATTTTTATCGTATTGGGGATAAAAGAAGCACAAGCGTACACGCACTGAATATTATCCTGTACATGAAGAGTTCAGATGCAAAACCCCCTAACTCCATTTCTGAAGACCTGCACTTCTATATTTTTAGAGAACCCTGTTGTTGGTTTTGTTTAGATTCATGTACTTGACAATAAATATAAATAGTTATATTACATGAATACATTAAAAATATGCAATTTTGATAGCTTTATATTAAATAAAAATGAATTAAGATTATTTTCTGAAAAGGCACTTAGGGGCTTTTGCATCTGAACTCTTCACATATTGTGCATATTGTGCTTTTTAACCAAAGCGACTTACAATCGAGGACATAATCATAGCCAACATCACTAGCAGATACAAAGTGCACAGAAAATATGCAGAACAAGTGCAGATCCTAAGCAGGGTTAGTTTTTGTTTGTTTGGGCTCATTGGGCCCAGGACAGCTGACCCCTTTATCACCCCTGTCGGTTTCCCAGGGTACAGCAGGTTTGTGGAGGGTGCTGCCAAGATCTTATTGTGAAAAGGCATTCGTCAAACTACCCCACCCTCGGCCTCTACCTACAGTAGGAAGGGTCAAGTCACACTGACCTACAGTAGTCAACACTCAGTGGGCCTCCTGCTTAACCAGTCAACTGATTGACCATCATGCCTCATGAGTTTAGGCTGAGGGATTTGCTGCAGCTTTGGGGGTTCTGCCTTTAGTGCCTTGACCCTGACACTGGGGGGGGTGAGGTTGAGGAGTGAGTGAGTGGGGGGTGAGGGACCATTCGGTGAAGTGGAAGCCCCTGCGTAAGTCAAGTGACTGGGAGCCAGGGCCGCTGCTAAGGGTTTGGAGGCTCTAAGCATAGCTAGTCAGGAGGCCCCCCTTCATAATTAAACAATAATAATATGTTTTTTAGTCAATCTCAATTTAGGGGGGCCCAATTTTGGGGGCAAAGTGGTTGAGGCCCTAAACGCCCTGCTTACTCCACTTACGCATAGCGGTGGCCCTGTTGGGAGCAGATCTGGAGGTGGGATTAGATCTTGGGACCACCCTACTGTGAGAGAGAAAGAGTTCAAGTTAACTTTGTTTTTGGAGTTAACCTCTAGGTCAGAGTCAGGGCAGGCTTAAACCTAAACTACTGCATGTCTTTGACGCCATCTCTGCCTAACCTGTCTTGGGAGGGAGTTTTCATGCGGCCTCAGCCCAGGCAAGGAGGTAGAGCAGAGATGTCAAACTCAGGCCCGGGGGCCAAATTTGGCCCGCGGAGCCGTTTTATTTGGCCCGTGAGATCATTTCAAATGTGTATTACAGTTGGACTACATACACCATCACTGTGTAGCATATTAAGATTTGAACATGAAAATGCATATATCACAGGAATATGAGTGGGCCTAGGCCATTGAAGCAGCTCACATTCAAATGCAACAGAATATGTGCAGGCACATTTGAACTATATGGGAACATGTTTAAACATAAATTTAAATATAAAAATTTTAGTCCATTTTCATTTTTTTAAAAAAAATGAGTTTGGCCCGCGACTTCGCTCCAGATTTTGATTTTGGCCCTCTGTCAATTTGAGTTTGACACCCCTGAGGTAGAGCATGAGTGTGGCTTTCATGTGTGACGTGAGAGAAGTGACAGCCCAGTGCTATTTCAGGACTTAGACAAACCTACTGAAATGATGACTAGCTATGAGAGAGAGAGAGAGAGAGAGAGAGAGAGAGAGAGAGAGAGAGAGAGAGAGAGAGAGAGAGAGAGAGAGAGAGAGAGAGAGAGAGCACGAAAAAAAAGAATTCACACCCTTGGCCACACTAGGGTTTGTCCATCATTATTCTCAAATTTGTCACATCTCCCTTTTGTAATACGCAGGCATTTCTTGATAACATTCCAAAGCTGTTATGAAATGAATGACTATGAATGAATGAATGACTTATTATGCTTTGATAATCAGCAGCGTCAGAACCAGCTGCAAGTGCTTACATCAGACAGCTATTTTTGGATATTATTTCATCACACCACCAGAGAGATGTGATCTTTGACATTACGCTCTAAATTTGTCAAGTACAAATGTTTTTCACAGTATTACCAGGGCCGTAACGAGACATTTTCGATACTGAGGTCAAATACTGCGTGCTGTACTGCTTACTGTACATTTAGAATGCTTCAAACCCTTCAGTCAAAGTGTGTTTCCATTAATCACTGCCTTGAGGATGAATGAGGGTGGCATATACAGGCTGAGTTCATCATTGTTGATCATAGATCGATTTTCATTTTAGTTACGGCCATATCACACCCTGTGTTGTCATCTCATATTCCATCCCAAGTAGAATCACAATTTGTTGTCAACTACTGTCAAGTCAAGTCAAGTCAAGTGTGCTTTACTGTCAAAAATCTATGTAACAGGGTTAGCACAGACGTTTCAAACTGCATTTGACTAGTCTCCAATGTGCATTTAAAACTAAACATATAAGATATTGACACACACACACACACACACACACACACACACACACACACACACACACACACACACACACAAAACACACACACACACACACACACACACACACACACACACACACACACACACACACACACACACACACACACACACACACACACACACTAACACACACACACTAATGTAATGTAATGTAACACACATTAGTAGACTTAACAGTTTATTGAAGTACAACAATTGTTCAGATATAAGACCGAATCGTGACTTTTGAGGCTAATAGTCTGCACAACAGTTAAACCTCCTAATCCACACAACACATATGTGACTTGTAATCCACAGCAGTCAACACAATGATGTGACTGTTGAGCATGTTCAACTTGGCATCATGGCTGTCAGCAGTGTTGCCAGATTGGGCGGTTGGGCTACTTGGGATGGCCGTCTGCGGGTAAAAACAGGAAAAATTGGTCATTTGGCGTTTTTTCTCTACCGTTTTATGCCCATAGAAGTCAATGTAATTTGTTGAAATTTGGCGGAATTTAGCACATTTTGACGGTTTTTGAGAACCTTTTGGGCGGGATTTGATCAGACACATCTGGTAACACTGGCTGTAAAGCAGGGAGTTACAGTACGTGGCTGTGGCAGGCCATTTTGCCTTCTTTATTGTCTAATGCCAATGGAATCTTACATGGTGACCCGTACACACACACACACACACACACACACACACACACACACACACACACACACACACACACACACACACACACACACACACACACACACACACACACACACACACACACACACACACACACACACACACACAAGTATGCTGACAAACTGGTCAGGTGAGTTTCACACGAGCCTACAGAGGTGTGTGTGGTTTGTATGTATCACTGTATGTCAGTCACAATCGGAAACAAGAGTCTTCAGTTCATTGTTTATAATGACAAAGGATATGCCTTTACCTCAACCAGCCATTGATTTTGTTTAGTCTACTCGAACCCTTTATACTGTTACTGAGTGGAACAAAATGGCGTTCATGGTAAAGGTTGAGCTTCTGGCCCTCTGACCTAGGACCAGAGGTGTGGCTTGTCAAAAGGAAACACTGACGAATCATTGGGGGCCCCTGGGAGCTCCACCAGAGGTGTAGTTAGAAATAATATTAATAAAATAACAAATAGATAATGAAATGAACTATTGTTAAAATTTTGTGGGAGTGGACCGTAATACTTAGGAGTAAAAAAATAAAATAAAATCGGGGGTGGGGGGGGTTATGACCTTATTCTGAGAGAGAGGGGAGAGAGAGAGATGGGGTACACACACACACACACACACACACACACACACACACACACACACACACACACACACACACACACACACACACACACACACACACACACACACACACACACACACACACACACACACACACACACACACACACACAAAATGACCCATCACCCACTTATCCTTAACATTCCACACCATCTTACATAAAATGTACACACAGTACATGTCAAAGTCAAGCCAAACTCGCCTCACGTGTGTAATGCACACTACACATACTATACTGTATGCAACAGCACAGCAGAAAGGCCAAGTTGACTCGCTACACGTGTGTAAACTTTGAAACATATTTGTAGACTTCTAGGAACTTTTTTAGGGTTTTCATATGTAGGCTCCCACACGTCAGAGTTAAAAACAAAACAAAAATTAAAACCTAAATTGAAATGAGGAATTTAAAATTGCATTTGCAAAGAATGTAACAAGAAGCATCTCATAATTCTATCCACAACACAATGATGATATAAGACTGCAATATGTATTTATTTGTTTTGCATGTACAGTATGTACGGTATGTAACACTTCTGATATATTGCATGGCCATTGTGGGACAGTTCCTTTAGAATAGCTAAGCAGCAACACACAGGTGGATAGGCAACAGGTGGAATTCGTATAGGTCTCGGTTCCCCACCTTGGGACATTACTGTGTACGCAAGTGGTTTCATAAGAGGTTAGTAAACTCCACCCTCAATAGTCCTGTCTTATTCATGTAACAAAGGTGTGGGCCTGAGACTGAGCCTATGTATAGCCTGCCATCGTTTTTGCCTGATTCATTTGAGAAGGTAAGGATAGTGTTGCGCTCAAGATGTTTAGAAAAATAGGTGACCTAAATAGAACAGTTCAAAGGTGAGAGTTCGCAAACTGGAAGAAAAAGACACTAAGGTCAAGCACAAGCAAGGATTTTTTTTGTTGAAAGCAGAGTAGACATTCTGGCTTCATCAGTGCTCCCTGTGCTCTTTATATTCAGCTGATCTGTCTGTGAAGGGTTGAGCTGTGTGTTGTGATGTGTTTACCATGACTGTTGTGTTGTTATAAGCCTCGCCTGGCTGTCACACACACCTTATGGATGAAGCTTGTTCAGAGAGTTCTCAGAGATGGTGTCTACTGGCTCTGTCTACTACTTGCAGAGATAAAGACAATCAGACCCAGGGCAGCGGACAGGGGGAAGACAAAGGGATCAGAGAGAGGCGGGCTAGAGTTGGGTCCTCAGTATATTATACAGTAGGCCTATATGTGTTGGGTGGGAGGGCTCATTCAGATGACTTTGTCTAGCGCCCAGCCAAACCTGAAAGCGGCCCTAAACTGGTTCCAGTGATGTATCCATGAGGCCTCCTGTATTTTCTTTTGAGGTTCCATTTTTTTTATTTTTATTTTTTATTTGTAATGTGCTTTTTCGCCTTTATTCCAGATAGGACAGTGAAGAGCGCCAGGAAGCGAATGTGGAGAGAGAGATGGGGTAGGGATGGCAAATGACCCAGGCCAAACTCGAACCCTGGGTGCAACCCTTGGGCATGCAAGCCCAAATGTGGGGGGCCTGAGGTTCCATTTTTAAAGACAAAAGAACATCCAGAAATAGACTTGGCCAGAGTAACTTGAACATGAAATTCTATGCGGCATCACTGGCACTGGGAGTATGGGTGGGCCAAGGCTCCTTGTGTAGGCCCGTTACGAAAGAGCTCTCGTTCAAGGCCTCTGATGCTGCCCCTCCTGTTGATGGCAATGGAAAATTCTTTATGAGGCATGAAGTCTGTGCCGCGGCCGCCCAAGCCAAGCCCTGTTTCCTAATGGTTGTTTTTATTTAATCAATGTTAAATGGGCGTTGGGGATTCTTTCCTAATGGGCCTTTGTTTATCCATTACACAGATGTTTTGGAGAGGGCGTCTCGGTAGCACAGGGCAGGTAAATAATAATAGTGATGGTAATACTATAGAAAAGGGGATGACGCAAATGCAGTAGTGAAAAAGCTTGTGGGTCTATACAAAAATGTCCTGGACATCATTGGTCACAAAACATGTTTAGAAGAATAGCATTTGGATTTTATTTTTCTATCTTCTCTCCTCTCTCCCTCTCTCTCTCTCTACTTTTCTCAGAAAGCTCCTTTGAAGCTTAAGCTGTTTATAAGTTCTAAGCTCTGCCAGAAACAAAAAAAACAGCATAGATCCTTTGACTAACTGCCGTTTTATCCCTTTTACCCCAATTGTTAGAATTGAGTGCAAATCCAGTACAAATCTATTCCAGTGCTACAATACATTTTTACATTTACACAAAGATCATCTGTCACACGGGTCAAAAAAGTCAATTCATTATACTTTGGGGACACCTTTACCAAAGCCTGAAGAGGCCTTTAACTCCATATGATCATGGTCTATGAATGTGTTTATAGTCCCAAATTCCATAGACCAGGCTAGTGACCTCCAAGTAGGCTAATAAGTCTTTGTTTTGCTATCTAAGATAATACACCGCCCTCAAAAATGTATGTGTAAGACCTACCCTACCCTAAGTGCTCAAGATTACATCATGTGCTTCTGAGCGTCTCCAATGGGGTTTTTATCAGGACTGCGGCAAACACTTTAAAGCACTCAGGTGTTGTGGAGTGATTGAGTGATCGCATTCCTTTCATGTTTCCCTCTCTGAACTGAGAGAGGGGAAGCCGTCCGGGTCAATATTTCTCCGAGGAAAGTTAACCAATAGCCCGACGCTTACCCATGCGCTGCATTCCATGCAGTCTTAACAGTGACATTTACACACAACATAGGCATACAATGCACAAAAGGGCTCTCATTATTACACTTAAGTATATGGAACTGGGTTCCATATCATAGTGTACATATGGCTTGAGAGAAGTACAAAGAAAACAAAAAAGGGATCCTAGTATACGTTAGTTTATTGAACTGGGTTGCATAGTGTACATATGTCTTGAGAGAAGTACAAAGAAGGGGAAAAAACGAGACAAAAAGGGGATCTTAGTATACTTTAGTTTATTGAACTGGGTTGCATATGTACATATGACTTGAGAGAAGTACAAAGAAAATAAAACTTGACAAAAAGGGGATCTTATTATACTTTAGTTTATTGAACTGGGTTGCATATCATAGTGTACATATGACTTGAAAGAAGTACAAAGGTGAAAAAAAACGAGACAAAAAAGGCCTTAGCTGTTGCGTTACAGCATAACAGCATTCTGTGTTGATGATCAGAAAGCCAACGAAAACACAACTTTGGTAAACAGAGATCACCGTTCTTCCATGAAAATGTAACCAAATGTCGGCATTTTTTTCTCTTTGGGGGAGGTGTTCCGATATAAACTGTATCTGCCAATCAAGACAGGACATTTTAATTAAGGGCTAAGGGAATTTTGCAGTTCCTATCATAGGGAACAACATACAGTAACCATATAATCTTAAAATTATAATATTTTTCTTAAAACAGACCTCATTGGCATCTGTGGAATGAGTAGACAGAAAGACAACAAAGCAAAGAGCAAACATAGATTGTCAGAGAGCAGATTATCTTTGACCAGCCGACCCGTAGCTGTCCCAGTTCTAGTGTGGATCTGTGTGAAGGGACCAGTAATAAGTGTGTAGAGAAAAATCTGGTATGCTGCCCCACCCCCTTTGCCAGTGCAGAGTCTGAGTAGGTGCATTATAGTTTAGTCCCTGTGTGTGTGTGTGTGTGTGTGTGTGTGTGTGTGTGTGTGTGTGTGTGTGTGTGTGTGTGTGTCTAGTTAGATACTTCATGAGAAACTGTAGTCTTGCTACAGAACCGGAGTCTTCATATTAGTCCCTGTGTATGTGTCTAGGTAGTTAGATACTTCATGAGAAACTGTAGTCTTGCTACAGAACCGGAGTCTTCATATTAATCCCTATGTCTAGTTATAGATACTTCATGAGAAACTGTAGTCTTGCTACAGAGCCGGAGTCTTCATATAAACACATAAACAGTGAACAAACAAACAATTAACGAAACACAACACTGTGTATCGATCACACATACGTATCACACAAATCATACACTCTACACACCAACTGCAAAGTGCAGCTGCACAACACACACACACACTATGCTTTCGAACATTCTCGCTCACACCCTCGCTCTGACTTACACACGCGCGTGCACACGCGCGCACACACGCACGCACACACGCACACACACACACACACACACACACACACACACACACACACACACACACACACACACACACACACACACACACACACACACACACACACACACACACGCACAGGGACATTTGAGCGACAGATCTGCACATGAGAACAGTGGTGAATGTGGACAGCAAACCAGAATTTTTGCATACAGGAGGAGAAACCTCCCCTTTCAGTGCTGTGGCAAAGAATAAAAATAAACGACCTCTGACACACGGACAAAACAAGAAACAGAGTAGAACAGAACTTGCTCTACCACCAGACACTGAAGGCCAAACAGACTGCACTCTGTCCAGTACAACTGGCCCGTTTCCTGGTTGGTTGTTATGGCTGGGTTCCACTGACCACTCCGCGCTACAGAGAGAGAGAGCCAGCCGGACATTTTCCCCCCTCTTTCCCTACACTGCTCCTCCATCTCTCTCTCTCTCTTTCTCTCTAAAGCTCCTTCTCTCTAGCCATTCCTCCCTCTTTTCCCTCCCCTGGCATGTGGTGCAGTGAGTCTAGCACTCATTTCCCTCTCTTGAACTGCTCCCTCGTTCTGTCTCTCTCTCTCTCTGACTGGCTACCTTTCTTTCTAGCCATTCCCCTCCCCCCCTTTCCCCAACCCTTACTTTCCCAGGTCTGGCGTCGTGCAGCCAGTGTTGCCAGATTTGGGCAGTTTCCCGCCCAATTGGGCTGCTTAGGATGGCCGTCTGCGGGTAAAAATGGCACTTTGCAGAAAAAAACGCCCAATTTTTGGCCATAGAAATCAATAGAATTGAGTGGGATTTAGTGCTTCCAGGCGGAAGCATTTTTTGGGCTGGAAATCATCTGCCTCATCTGGCAACCCTGCGTGCAGCACAGTGCTTGTGCCTGGCCACAGGAGTAGTAAAAGTCTCGATTGCAGTGCCTCTGTGGTTTTGGGGTGGGCGGATTCGACGCGAGCTGCTGAGAACTTAAAAATACTCTAAGTCTTAGCTATCCACACCGCTAGCTAGGAGGCTGTATACACACACACACACGGCATACAGAGTTGGGCTGTTGTTTTGTACACACATGCAGCTGCTGTGTAGTGTGTGTGTGTGTGTGTGTGTGTGTGTGTGTGTGTGTGTGTGTGTGTGTGTGAGAGAGAGAGAGAGAGAGAGAGAGAGAGAGAGAGAGAGAGAGAGAGAGAGAGAGAGAGACTAGATAGGGCAGCTGGACTAGAGTATATACAGTAAAATGTGAGAAACCTCTCCACAGTTGGTCTAAGAGCGAGAGAGAGAAATTAAGAAACAGCTACCACATGAGGAATGATTGTGTGCGCTGCACTGTGCAAAGGTCAAATGTCACTGACTCCTGGCTGTTTGGCCTGCTTTAACAAACCTGTCCCTTTGGTCTTTGTCCCAGTTGTATGACAACAGAATCCAGACAAGTAGGTAGGGTCATCCCTATGTTCCCCGGGTCCTATGTTCTCCGGGAAGGGCACAATTTGAAAACTCGGAAACATTGCATTACTGACAGGTTTTGGGAAGGGTTAAATACAATGCGGGGAACTTAGGACCCCTTTTTCAAAATGTACAACTCAGAAACACTGCATTACTGACAGGTGAGGTTTAGGAATGGTTTTGGGAAGGGCACAATTTGAAAACTCGGTTAGATAAAATGCAGGGAACATGGAACCCTTTTTTTGGAAAAAAGAGTCCTAAGCTCCCCTGTCCCATACAAAGACCGGGGAACATAGAACCCAGGGAACATAGGTACGCTCCCCAAGTAAGCAGTGGCTTTTGCTAGCTGTTATGAGTACAAGGCCTGACCTTATCCCCTTAATGCATGTCGTACCTCCTGTGGCACGCCGTAATAGACATTGAAAGTTGACTACTATGGTACTACACTACTATGACCGTGCACGGGGCCTTTAGTAATACATTACGACTTGGTCATTGCCATAATGGTAACAGCTAATTCATAATGCTGTCTTAAGGGGTTAAAATATCTCTTAAGTAATCAGTTTTCACGTTTTGTATCTTCCCTCTCAAAGTGTCCCAGGTAGCATAGATGACTGGTAGTGTTTCAGTATTTGTTTGTAGTGCTAGCCAAAACTTATAACATGTGTACTGTACAACATTACATAACATTGCTCTCTTACTCGACTGGCCGATCAAACAAAAAATCAAATGAAAATCAAAATCAAGGCTGGCTATCCATAACATCAATTAAATACATAATCCCAAATCACACTGAAGACTCACATATGGTGGTGTAATGCCCATTGAAAATGTCCTTCTCTGTCAAAAAAACCCCAAGACTCCCAAAGACATGTGCTGGATCAATGCTAGGCTAGCTAAGGTTTGGGATAGCAATAGCGTGTCACCACCCAGCGCTGTTCACAGTCGCGAGGAAGGAAACAGAAAAAAAGTTTACACAAAGGATTGTAATTTTAAAGTTGGTGCTCATGAGATCTTGGTGCCATTTTGGATCCAAAGAGTGCCAGACATCTTGGCTCCAGGCAGATGAGTTTCCAAAAAATAATAGGCGTAATTCAGGCCCAGATGTTCAAAGCGCCAAGAAGACACATAAAGATTATAAATATCCAATGGGGAGAAGAGGAAGAGCAGATCCTGTGCGATAGAGGTGCAGGAACAGCTGTGGCCTTTTTGTTAGGGGCTTGGTCAGGGGGGCAAGGGCTATTCAGACATACCGCTATTCAGACATCAAACATATCGTAGGGTTAGGGTCAGGTCCAGGGTTAGGGTTAGGGTAACTGTTTGCACTCTCCCTAAACTGATAAGACCTGAGCAACGTAGCACAAGCCACAGATTTGGCAGATTTTGGTGCCGGTGTGCGGGATCAGCATGGGGCTCGATTAACTGGGGATGACGTGACCAACACCTGTTTAAAACCAGCACAACTACATTTACCCATTCGAGCCTCACGGTGCATGTCACCCCTAACATGAAACAACATTAGGCTCGAATCGGACCACAACTGCGTAAGGTAAATGTAGTTGCGCTGGATATCATCCCCAGTTAATCGAACTCCCACGTTGATCTCGCACACCGGTATTCAGACAATATACATCAATGTCTGAATAGCGGCATGTCTGAATAGCGCTGCGTAACCGCTTGGTCATTGGAATCATAAGGACACAGGTTCAATGTCATGTACCAGAGTGGAAAAAATGTAGCCTAGGTGGTAGGTATCTCAAAGAATGGCTGTCTTCTTTTGGTTGTTGGTTGTCTCTCGGCTCCCTCAACCTTGAGCTTTAACACAGACATTATCTAACCTCAAGTTGTTCCAGTGACTATCCCTGTATCCAGTTCAACACAAGTAAGGCACTCTGGATAAAATGTTAACTGTGTAAAAAAAACAGTAGGGTCAAGTAGTGCCATCTAATAAAGCATGAAAAATATCTACTCAGCGGTTCTCAAGAGTTCACAATGAGAGGGCACCTGGCGTCTCTCTCTCTCCAGTGGTGGTGTCAAAAAACAATCACATCTTCCCCAATGACTGCACACTGATTGTCATCCTAACGTCCGAAAGGCACTTACTGCTCTCAAGAGTCTTAAAGGCCCCTCTCTATCCAGATTGCTGTCTGTTGTTTGTTCTGTTGCATTCGCCTCAAAGTGACTTAAAACCGGTTATACTCCTTTATTTTTGAATATTCTCCTTCTTCACCATTCAAAGTTAAATTACTATCAAACACCAAACATCAAAGGAGTGAGACCTTCTGATTTTTTCTTAGACATTTCCTGAACACTGCATTCATCTCTTCCGATTGCTGTCAATCCCACGCTGTGTTCAGACAGACATATGCGTGTGCGTGCGTGTGTGTGCATCACAGCAATGACATGTCCACGTTGTCATTGAACAGGCCAATTTGTTGCTCTGATTCCCATACTAAATTTCCAACACACAGCTTAATAAGGTGTGTGTGTGTTTGTGCATCTCTGAGTGTGTCACAGCAAAGACATGTCCTTGGTGTCCTTCAGCAGACCCAGCTTACGGAGCGCTTCCCGCCTGGACTCGTCTGTGGCACCGCGGCCCGAAAACTGCACAGTGATGCCTTGCGATCGGAACGAGGGCTTGCCCGGTTTGCTACTGATGCTGCTGCGGCGTGGCTCAGGTTCTGGTGGTGGTGACGATGGCAGCCTAGTGGTGCGGTGGGGATTCGCCGGCTTGGGAGCAGTCGGTGGAAGAGTCGCCGACTTTGTGCCTCGTGTACCTCCTGCTATCATACCTGGCATTGGTACCACCACCGGTGTCCGACTGCCAAAGCTGTTGCCCCGGGTCACCTGGACATCAGGCCTGGGCGCTGGTGCTTCAAGCTGAGCCGGTGGGTCCACCACCTTGGGAAGTGCTGTTGCTGGTAGGGTGGGTGTGATCACTTTGCTCTTGCAGCCATAATGGCCGATGCTGTTGGATGTGGCGGTTGGCACAGTAGGGGTTGGAGTAGGGGCATTCGGGATCTCTCCCCTGATCGTAGATGGTGGAGATGGGGTGTGTGTGCGGGGTGTGTGCACTGAACCATCAGGAACATCTGCTCGAGCCAGGGCAGAGGCTGGGATGATGGTCTTGGTCCTACCGCCGTAGTAGGTGCTGTTGGTTTCGAAGGCTGGAGCGTCGGCCTTGGGTGGTGGAGGTGTTGTTCTAGCTGAAGGAGGAGGGGAGTTGGAGGCTGCTGGGATCACTGTGATGGTCTTCCCACCAAAGCTGTTGAAGTCCCTGGAGACCACATCCGCACTCGGTGGAACGATGAAGGATGCGGGGACATCAGGAGTTGTCGAAGTCATCGGTGATGGCGTGACCACTGTTGACTTCCCACCAAACCGGTTAAAGTCGGTGTGGATTTCAGCCTTGAGTGTGGGGCTAGGAGAGGAGGATGACGAGGATGAAGATGAGGATGAGGTGCTTGTTGTCCCAATTGGGGTTGGAGTTGGAGACTTGGGTTTTGCCAAAGGTAGATCAGGTTCATTGGTGGCTTCCACAGTGGGGGTGATGGACTTAGCTCTGGTCCTCACCAGGCCCAGCTTGGACAACGCCTCCATGTGGGACTTCTCAGGAGCCGAGTCCCGGAAAGAGACACTTCTCGTGGGCAGGTTCCTCCTGCAGGGTGGCTCCCCACCCTCCATGGGGTGTGGTGCTCCAGCGCCCAGATTCGCCAGCGCTTGCGCCCGACGTTCTTGCGCCGCATTCACAGCTGCCACGGCAACCATGTGATGGTTCACGTTGATGGTGGGCTTGGTGGAAGTGGGTGGCCCTTGTTTGCCTGGCTGCTCAGCAACAGGGGAGGGAGGGCTCATAACTCGGGTCGTTGTCTCCAGGCTCCGTCGGCGTTTCGCCAGCATGGAGGGCAGCAGGACCTGGTTCTCGCCCTGGTTCTCGGCCAGTTTCTGGGCGATTACCACCGGTGTCGGGACGGAACCTGGCGGGGGCTGGTAGCCTCCTCCACCACCAGGAGCACCTCCACCAACGCTGCCCCCATCTTGCCCCTGGGCGGAGGGCATGCTGCTGCTGCTGGCTTGGGGGAGATGTTGGTACTCGGAGGGGAAGTTCTCCAGGTGGTCCCGCTTGGCCTTCATCTCAAAGTGAGTCTCGGGGGCCACTGCAAGGCTTTGGAAATCTGATCAAAAGAGATTTCACAACAAAAGGCGTGTTGGTAATGTGTTATCATTACATTGTGTGTTGTTTAAGACAATGTTATTATTACTCAAAAAAGTTATGTTTACATATTTTAACTAATCCACTTTCATCTGAAATGTAATGATGCCTAATAAAATTTAAACTCCATTTAAACATGGAATAATGCAAATAGTTAACCTACCATAATACAAATTAAGGCAGGTAAACTAGTAGAGTCATCAGTGGAAAAAACCCTGGCATTCATACTAGCCTACTTAAAACAATAATGCTGCGTCATTTTAGCACAAGTTAAGTCTTTGTTCACCATGACAATACAGTAACAGCTGAAGAACTACCTGGCATGGTGGCTGGAAACACCATGTGGTCAGATGGAGGAGGGTGAACCAGGTCGATGATGTCGTTATCCCGAGGGCTGTGCAGATGCGGAGGGACAGGTGTGGATGCCTGGATGGGACTCTGTGGGGCGGACACAGGTGAGAGTCCCTCCACAGGTGTGTTGCTACCTGAGGATGAAGAAGTAGGTTAAAGCCTGCACATCCAAAAGCACCTGAGCTGGGAGCGGCACAACAAAATGACAAGATAAAACAAGGAAAAAAGCCTGCTTCAACCGGGATTTTTCTGCTCCATTCTTTTTGCACGTTTCGGGTGAAAACCTTTGTTCAGACGTCAAAGAAGGGTTTTCACCCAAAACGTTATGCAACAAAAAAAGTAGGGAGCAGAAAAATCCTGGTTGAAGTGGACTTTTTTTTGGCTACCTGAGGATGACACCGCCCCATCCACCTGGTCCAGGTTGTCCTGGAAACCATCTTCCAGGGAGTCGATGGTCTCCTCGAAGAACAGCAGGCACTCCTTCTCCTCCAGACTCAGGTGCTTCAGGGCGTCATCATCCTGGGGAGGGACGGAGGAACAAAAAGACATGGGTTAAAGGGGCACAAGGTAGGATGATGTCGTCTGTGCGGTGCTCGTGGCATGCCTGTCTCAAAATCTACACCATAATGAAAAAATGCTGTTCAAATAAACTTGCTGTGAGAATGTTTTTCATCGTGGGATGCCAGCAGTTGATACATATCTGAATACGATATGCAAAGCGATTTTTCGTATGAAAAGTGTTTCCCACAACACTCCTTCGGAGCGCTCTGTCAAAAAGTTGCATTTGGGATTTTCTGACAGTGGACCGTGGAAGTGGTTGCGAGAGCCATCGTTCACTTACTAATGATTCACATAACCATCGGCCGACTCGGGACAGTGATTAATTAAACTTTTAATCCTACCTGGAGCCCCTTTAACATTTCAAGATTTTTGTTCTACTCTTTTTTCAGCAGGTGCAGCTTTTCAGGGTGCTATAGGTCTTCAATTGTCAGATGAAGAGTGCAACACTGCTACTCTACTACTAGATTAACATTTCAAGATAACATTTGCTGGAGCGCAATTGTAAAACCTTTATAATTGAATTCAAATTGACTCATTGGGTCAATATCTGAAGTGTCTGTGTTTTTTAATTGATTTTGAAATAAGACCTGAATGCTTTTCAGACCAATTTTAGACTTTTGATTGACCAATGCTAACTAAAGACAGACTGCGCGCTCCTCCAAACAGACTCTATCCACTTAGACACGTTTTCGAGTGAATCCATTTAAGTTTTTTGCGTCCACATGGCACCAGCGTTTTGGGTACCCTAAAGCAATATTTTCAGTCCTCTGGACGAGTAGAACAAATTTATTTAGGCTGCTCCTCCAAATATACTCAGTGCAGTTACTGTACGGACAGACAGTAGATGTTAAAAGAGCTAAAACGCTGCAGAGTCTCGCCTGCAAAGCACAGATTATGGGTGTCGAACGCGCCAAACGATTCAACCTGAAGCATTCGATAAGGGAGAGTGACCAACCGAAGCTTGCGTTTAGAAAAATCAAAACATTCAATTGGCTGCCCACAACAAGCTCATCACATATGAGCACATATTTCACTGAAGTTCAACTTCTCTTTTAACGCTTTTGATGCCCTCTGCGCTAGAAACACTTTTGCAGCTTTTGGCGCTTTAGATGGTACTGCTGCTTTCTCTTCCATAGAAAGTAAGTTACTTTCGCCGCTTTCCACGCCTTCAACGACAGTTGTCTGTCCGTACGGTTACCATCCAGTCCCCGGGGGAGGGCAGAGTGAATACAGAGGCACCTTTCACCCTCTTACAAGTTGATGAGCCACTGAAACAATTTAGTAAACATTTTTACAAGGTTGAAAAAATTACCAAGGATTGCTTGGTGTGTGTGTGTGTGTGTGTGTGTGTGTGTGTGTGTGTGTGTGTGTGTGTGTGTGTGTGTGTGTGTGTGCGCGCATGCGTGTGTGCGAGCGAGCGCTATAAACTAAAGCATGTCTGAGTATGAGTTTGTGTATTTGTCTATGTCAGCCTGTGTGTGAGTGTGTAAGACAGCTTTTGGCAGTAGGAGTATTTTTAGTGAATGTGTGTCTGTATGTACTCCTGTTTGTCTATGCTAACGTGTGTGTTTGTGTGTGCGTGTGTGTGTGTGTGTGTGTGTGTGTGTGTGTGTGTGTGTGTGTGTGTGTGTGTGTGTGTGTGTGTGTGTGTGTGTGTGTGTGTGTGTGTGTGTGTGTGTGTGTGTGTGTGTGTGTGTGTGTGTGTGTGTGTGTGTGTGTGTGTGTGCGTGCATGCGTGTATACACACACACACACACGTGCACTGCCTATACTGTATGCACTGCGAAACACTGGTCTGCCTGTTCCCGGTCAGGTCACCCCACCCTCTGCCCACAGCTGTCAGCAAAAAAGCCCTGCGGACGGAGAGGAACCTGGAAGCTCTCTTGGGGAGGAGGGGAGGGGGATCTCAGACCAGGTCTTAGCCCAGGAAGAGTCTCTGTTACCTGGCTTCAGGTTTCAGCACAGCCCCCCCCTTTACCCCACCACCAGGACCGGATTAAGATGGCCTGGGGCCCCTGGGCTATATTTTGCTATGGGGCCCCCAGAAGGCAAATTTCGCCAAAAAAATGTACGTAGACAGTGTCATAATCACAATCTAAGAATGTAAGATAACATGTCTACCAACTCTATTCTACACGATTGATTATTTTTTTCGAATGAGGACATTTTGCATCTTGTCACATTTCTGCGATTTTTTACTTTTGGGCAATCGGGGGCCCCCTGGCAGGTTGGGCCCCTAGGCTGCAGCCATATCTAGCCTGTGCGTTAATCTGGACATGCCCACCACCAACCTCCTGCACACTACCGTATGCAGAGCTCCAGAAGGTGAAACAGACAGAGCTTTGTTGTGGATGGATGGCATGCCCAGATAATTAGGATGGCGATTGAGGACCGGTCCGGAGAGAAGAGACTGGCTCATTCATGGCTGCTGATGTGTGTATAGGGTTGCCAGATGAGGCTGATGATTTCCAGCCCAAAACATGCTCAAACTCCACCTGGAAGCACTAAATACTGCCTGATTCTATTGATTTCTATGTCCAAAAATTAAGCGTTTTTTTCCTGCAAAATGCTATTTTTACCCGCAGACGGGCATCCTAAGCAGCCCAATTGGGTGGGAAACAGCCCAATCTGGCAACACAGTGTGTGTATAGCCTGCTCTGATATAATCTTCTTCTGCCATGCTTGCTGCATGCATGGGGCCTGCCTGGTTCTGCTAATATGGTGTATTCTTCTAGCGCAAGTGGGACCATTCATTCGAGGGGTACCCCATCAGAGGAAAGGACGATAACATGCGCAGACAGACACACGCACTAACGCACGCACGCAGGCGCGCAGGCACGCACGCATGCACGCACCACACACACACACACACAGAACAGCACAGTCTGTTCAGTGGCCAGGACAATGTACTGTACACACACAAATGCACAGACTGACACACATGCATACTGTACAGACACACACACATTCATTGTGGCTGCCCCATCACAGAACAGGATAACGTGTGCACCAGTGCGCACGCTCACATACACACACTAAATGAATCAGCACAATGTTGTTCAGTGGTGTGTAGATAAAATGTTACTGTCGACATTGTTCATCAGAGAGGCGTCTATTGTTGACATTGAAACATCTAGATTGATAGATTGGCAAGAAACCGTATTGGCCTCAACAACATGAAATCACAGCATCTACTGGAGACCAACACAAGACCATCTTACAACAAAAAATGAGGCTGTGTTTCACAGCTCAGTCTCACATTACCTAGAGAATGTTTTCTTTAGGGACGGAAGGGACAAACAGGTTTGTTTGAATGGCAAAGTGTAGTGGGACAAGCAACCAGGGAACAGGTGAGGACTGAGGAGAATAAGAAAGAGAAAGAAAAGAGAGAGAGAGAGAGAGAGAGAGAGAGAGAGAGAGAGAGAGAGAGAGAGAGAGAGAGAGAGAGAGAGAGAGAACAGGAAAGAATGGAGAGATGAGCCACCCTCTTCTCAGACAACGACCATTTCCCAATGTCAAGTGTTGTAACCTTGGTAGTGCGTGAAACGCCTAGTGATTGGATACTCCTCAGACTTCACCAAAGACTATCCAATCAATGGGCATTTCCCGCACTACCAAGGCTAGAACACTTGACATTGGGAAATGGTGCCTGTGACCAGATGCAAGGGATTAGAGGAGAGGGGAGTCAGGTGTGTTTCAGAAATAATGACAGACAGACGGACGGAGTGTGAGAAAGAGAAAAACGTGAAGATACAGTAGTTAATTGTCTTCATAATTAGTTGATCTCTTTCTCTCTGAGAAATCGATAGCGCTGGTGACACAGAGAGAGAAGTGCTGGTATTCATTAGTTACATAAAAGTCCACTCTGTAATATTTTTAGTAGTTTATTTCCAGAATTCATGCTTCTCATTCACAAATGTTGTCATGAATACTTGCCACCACTATCAGTAAGTATTCATTCTGACTGGGGAAATTGCACCTTTCACACCTTTTTTAATTTGCAGACAACATCCTAAGCAGCCCAACTGGGCGGGAAACTGCCCAATCAGGCAACACTGATCGTGACTTTGCCAGACTTCCCCTGTTCATCTTCTTTGTCCTTGTCCCCATTTATGTCACGGTCACGGATGCCTTGGCAATGGTAATAAGGCCAAAAT
>NC_085871.1:25371806-25391806 GCF_034702125.1 Engraulis encrasicolus
GTGCCGTGCGTAAAGCAACCTCTCCATCCGTGTATGAGTAAACATGCATATGGCACTAGGCTACATCCTTAGAAGACACTTGGCTACAAGTACGTCCTATATATGGATCGCAGTATAAGAGACAGTCCTGCATACTGGCCGTTGATGGTTATCAATTTACCTTTTTTTTTATTTTTTAAAGAATTGTTACTGACATGTCCAGCACATACATGAACCAAAGTAAATCGCAATACCAACAATGACTGGGGAACTTTTGAGTGTTAAAGCAGAGAGAAGAATGACAATTAAACAACTATGCAATTATATAAGAAATAAACAAAATAATGACATTTCTGAAACGTACCTCTCCATAAAATGATGATTGACAGGGAATTCCACTGGTGACACAGAGTACCATTTCATTCGGGGAAGAAAGTATTAAAAACCATATAGATCCACAAGGAGACAACTTTTTGGCAGCTTCTTTTGTCGGATCGGTCCGTGCACTTCGCGTAGTTCTGGGGCAACTCAGCGCACAGTACCGTTTGTGTCCTTTTCCAAGTGCACGTCACTGGACGCAGCTCCACCCTCGCGCAGTTCCAACGATTCATTCAGGACCTTCGGTCTCATGGCTAAACAAACTTTGAAAGACCAGTGCCATATTTGACTAATAATTACATAACCGTTTCGATTAATAAAATAATATAAAATAAACAAAATAAAATGAAATAGCTCTTAGAGAGGGAATAAACAAGCAAACCAAAATATGATAACCTAAACTTTTTCTTATTTGTACTGGTCCTAAAGTTATGAATATCAATGTAGGCCAACCCAAATGAGGAAATGTTTTCTTGATTCCCGTTTTATAGGTGACACTGGCGTCCTTGGTTACAGACTATTGTTACTGGCGACTCCACAAACCTGATTTTAGCGCACAAAGAGATCCTGTTGTGCTGGCCCGCGGGTATCGTTTTTACTACAGTAAGTCCTTCTATTTTGTTGCATCAACAGACACCGTCACCACAAGTGAACATCATAACTGCAACGGACAGTTTCAGTGGCTTGTGCCACCACCCTGCGTTCTCAACATGCCAGGCTTCTGTACTCATCATTTCGGTCACCATCCCTATTCCCTAACCCAACGTTATTTCATAACATCACTGTGAATCGCTATATTTATCCTGGACACAACATTGCACTCGTGGGAGGAAGATGATGGGACGTGTGTTTCTGTGTCTCCTGTCTGAGCATCATCCAGTGGGATATGCCGTAGACGGAACCCAGACAACAATAGGACTCCTATTTAATTGGCCGTGGGTTTTCACTTCTGTTTTTACAATCGAATGTTGCATTCTAGCACATCTGTGTTTAAAGCAAACTCCCGAAAGATAATCTGTAAAGTCAAGTCAATTTTACATTACATTGTTGCCTTTGGAGATATCTGACCTGTATGCTGCAAGTATGTAATTAAAAGTGCTTACTTATTACCAAGCCATAGGCCTACAGGTAGATCAATGTTCCATGATTCCCCCTTTTCTACACACACACACACACACACACACACACACACACACACACACACACACACACACACACACACACACACACACACACACAGACACACACACACACACACACACACACACACACACACACACACACACACACACACACACAGACACAGACACAGACACACACAGACACACACACACACACACACACACACACACACACACACACCTTTCATTTAAAAAAAAATCCTTTGAGGAGACAAAACACAAGTAGTAGCCTATTATTGTATGCATACAGATAACGTGAAGGTACTTGATGTAATCTTCTTCACTCTGTTCAAAGGTTATAATAACCTTGATCACACTGTGTCATGATCAGTGTTGGGAGTAACGAGTTACAAAAGTAACTAATTACTGTAATGCATTACATTTTTGAGTAACTCAGTAATGTAACTGATTACAGGGGGGAAAATCGGTAATATGTCCTCGTTACAATGCAAGTAACTTGCACATTACAACGCATTTTTTTTCACCTACATTTTGTGTGGGTATTTTGTTTTCTTTATACAATGTTCGCGGATCACCGCGAGATCAGCTATTGCATCTGATAGTAGGCCTACGTCCGCGCAGAGATTTTAAAGTTCCACGCAGAACATTGCTTCCTCTTTCACGCTTCGTCTCTCGAAATGGCAGGCTGACAAAGGATGACCGATCCAGAAGATCCAGCTTGCTCGTTTTCAAGATGGGTATATGCCCACTACTTTGACTTCATTGAAAATATAGGACGCCAAGAACATTTTAGTTAAATGCACACTGTAGGCCTACTTGAAACCCAAACCGCTTTCCACGTCGAAAAACAGTAGCCTACAAACAATTAGAAGATTTGAAGAGGTGCCATAGCACCACCAAATTAGTCAGGAAAGGAGGGGATGCATCCCATTCTCACGAGACAGGGACACGGCAGGGTATCCGACGGGGGGATGAGTACGTTGCACCCCCCTCACTTTTGTTTAACTAAACATCACTAAAATTGAAATAAAATCCATTTGAAATAAAATATTATACGTTCGCCTGTCTAAGTAGTGAAATTGAAAATGCTTGCTGTCGTTGCATCACTCTGTAGCCTATCACAGTAAATTCCAGCGCAATAGTTGCATGAATAGAACTAGCTGTTTGCGCAAAGTCGCAGAATATGCTGGCCGCGGTGCTGACTGAGCGCGCGTAAAGAATAATAGTTCTAAGAGTTGTGAGTGAGTGACAAACTGATCTCCGCACAAAGTCACATGATTCAGGCGAGCCACGAGCTTGCAAACTGACTGGCTGGTATCCTCGCAATCATTTTTTCGCCTATAATTTCGTTCATTGATAAGACATTTTCCCCTGTGTGCTGTAGGCTATATAATTAATATTCAAAATGGGCCTACTGTAGCAATGCATGCATCTGCTCTTTTATCAATAATAATTTTCAAACTCGTAGTGCAGTGAGGTGGCTTTATGTTTCAGCCAATTGCAATGGAGCCTGTGCTGCATGCGTCCGTAATAGATTTTTTTTTTAAAAACGGCGCTGGTGTGCATGGTAAGGTGTGGTAAGAAGAGAAAGGATTAATCATTGTATTGGTGAATCAATATTGTATGTGGGTAAGATGCAATTCCTGAAAATGTTTTTCAGTCTGCAGGCTTCCAAAACGACTTGTGGATGGCAGGTGAAAGTCATGCCACCTCATAGATTTGCACTGTAGATTGCCAAATCCTTATTTCCAGTCATTTTGGCTAAAGTAACTAAAAGTAATGCAAAAGTAGTGTAATGCCTTACTTTAAAAAAAAAGTAATGTTGTAATGTAAGGCATTACTTTTAAAAGACAGTAACATGGAATAAGTAGTGCATTACAGTTTTTGAGTAACTTTCCCAACAGTGGTTATAAGGTCACATTAACCTCACAGAAGTCATCTTCAAGGACTCAGCCAACTCATGGGGTCCATCTGCTGGCAATATTACGTCAGCTCACTCTTCCCTTGTGTGTTGTGTGGAAAATGACATAGGATTGTACAGTAGCCATATCCAACTCTGGTTTCCTCAATTGTTATGGATAATCTCTATAGCCTGATGATTCAGACTAGATTTGGATATAGCTTGATGATGAAATGAATGCCCTATTCTCTTTTTAAAATATAAAGTGTATTTTCCATTTTGTTTCATACGTTACAACTTTTTTCAGATAGGCACAGTGCATGTATGTCATCAGGTGCATTGATATAACATGTGGCACCACATCACACACATCATTACACTGCACTAATTACAGTGTAGAAATGACATTGCACTAGTAGGCTTGGTCTTGATGTTATGGAATTAGGTTATGTCAGGAACACTTTCAGAGTAATCTTTTTCTAGGAATATTATTGTGTGTGCACGGTCTCACGTAAACCCCGGACAACTGGCGCTGTACGGGCTGCCTCCTCAGCTGGTGTGTTCATGAGAGAATGTGTATTTTGTAAGCGCGTTGATCTGACTTCTTAGTTGTGATATTGTGCTATATAAATAGTTGTTTTGTATTGTATCATCTACCTGGAAAGAAATGAATGCAGGCAACACTACTGAACTTCTATGACTATTGGTGGTATCATTTAACAAGCACATTTAAACAGAAATAACCAGAAACAAAATGGATACAAAACACAGTTTTATTTTTAATATTTTACACCCTGATCAACCCTGCATAATCATTCACACACAGCCACTAAGGGCTAGGCATTCAGAGGCATGACACAATGAGAAAAAAAAATCAAGAAAATGTTTTTTCTTTCTCCTGAAAACTACAAACGTATCATAGTAGCAGATGAGAAATGTGTGCAAGAAACATGTTATATAGTATGCATTGACATTTGTCTTTTTTTGGTTACTTTTCAGTGGATTAGTTTGATCATCCTTACAATCTTAACAAAGCAGAGAAGCAGTCTGACACTGGGGATGTTTCCACAAAGCACTCAGCTTTCATTCCATAATGCCCTTTTTGGAATATAACGGCGAGTCAACTGATTAACAAGATTTAAAGAGGAAATGAACCAGCGAGAAACAGTGGGCAAGATTGGGAAATTCTCCCCCAAGTCAAGATTCACAACCCTGGGTGTCACATAGGCATTTACCCATTCATGGTGTAAGTACTCTAACCACTTCAGTACAGCAGCAATGTTCAACCAGTAGCACATTGTTTAATGACTAACAAACTCACAACTGTTGTGCAATCTGATGGGCTGGTTCTGTTTGTTGTTCCCTAATGGCGTGCGTTATCACCTACAATAATCATTATCATCTGTGCTTCTCTATTAGTTACGTAGTGGGTGGCAATATGCAAGTCAAACATAATCAAAGCATATCGGACTTGTTCTTCAGATCAAAGGCCTCGCTATTAATGCACAAAAGAAATGTAATCTGAATCTACCTGGCACACACGTAATGGGGCACACCATATCCTCTTTATAATCTTCCCTTTCACACTCCACACCTAATAGAGCACATCTCATGGCCCAGTCCCAATGTCTTTAGAGCACTGTGTGAACACACACACACACACACACACACACACACACACACACACACACACACACACACACTTTGTACATAGTAGACACGCATCCCTTACGCAATCCAGCACATGTGTGTCAGCTAATGTCTTCTGACTGTGTGTGACCACAGGCAAGGCAAACACACACACACACACACACACACACACACACACACACACACACACACACACACACACACACACACACACACACACACACACACACACACACACACACACACCTTGTATCTAATGGAACTCATCTCTCACTCTTGATGTCTTACAAGTAACACACACCACACACACCACACACACACTACTTGATCTTCTCCCCTAAAACCCCCTTATGCTGTATAACTCATTCATGCGCCTTCTCCGTGCTGTTTGTCCATGTGGGCTTCCGTTTCTCGATGAAGGCCCGGATGCCCTCCTGGCCGTCCCGCAGCGCCAGGTTCTCCACCATCACCCGGGAGGTGGTGGCGTACGCCGCGTCCCTGCCTTGCGCCATCTGACGCTGGAACGTGGCCTTGCCCAGCGCCACAACGGGCCGGCTGGCCTGGCACACGCGGGCACACACGGACGTCACGCTCTCCTCCAGGGCCGTCTCGTCCGCCACCACGCGGCTCAGCAGGCCGTGACGCAAGGCATCGTGGGCCGAGATGGGCTGCCCCGTGAACAGCATCTCCATGGCAACCTAAGTAGGGAAAACACAGGTCAAAGGTGAGCTGGTAGATACTTTTAACAATTATTATACACAGATCACAGGTTAGGTCAAAAGGCTCTGCCACAAGGCATGGTGGCCCCGTGAACAGCATCTCCATGGCAACCTAAGTAGGGAAAGCATTACATTACACTACATTTTAAACTTTCAAATCTCTTTTTATGACCAAGACCATAACGATTAACGTTTCCCAAATGGCACGGTGGACCCGGCTCTCTAGGTTTGCTACGAGGCTAAAAAAGGCTGTGCCAAAGATTAAACCAAAACGTTTCTTGGTCCCAATGGAAAGTCTCTGCTTAAACCATGTCACTGCCATGAACACTCCTCTACCCAGGGCCACTCAAATTCAGGCTATCCCTCTGCGTTGGAAGACACACTCAGCAATACATACAATTTAGGAGATCATCGTTGTATTTTCAGAAAATTATTTCACGGCCCACTTCCAATACCGTTGCGGCCCACCAATGGACCTCGGCCCATAGTTTGGGAATCACTGCACTCTAGACTGTGGCTCCATACAAGAGTGCAGAGGGCCACCCCTGTCATGGAAAAGAACAGCCCCACATTGAGGGCTGTCACAATCTATCCGCCACACACACACACACTCTCCAGAGAATCTTATTTGAGAGAGAGATACTTCAGGCTTGTTCTTTTCCGGTATCCATGTGATGTCGGGTGAACGCCCCTGTAGCTCTTTCAGTGCCATGGACTTGAAAACGAGTCTTTTCAGAATGTATGGCACAGTGCCAAAAACTTGATATCAAGTCAATTGCGTTTTTCATGGGGGGTGGGGCCTAACACGTTGATCTGATATGTTTGTTGTTCATATGGACAAAGAACAACATTTTTTATGGCTCTTAAAAAATCACTCAAACGTTGAAAAAAGCCTGCACCCACCAGTCTGAATTTGAAAATGGCTGGCACTCAATGAGTTAAGAGACCTTCGGTTAGGAGACCCCCGGAGTCTTGAGGTTGAGAATATATGGAGTCCCCTTAGCGCTGTAGATGGTGGTAGCGCACATCTTGTGCAAACACCACAAAAAGAGAAGAAGAAGGGGGGACAACGGCCCCTTAGGAAACCGTTCTTTGATCGAATTTGAGCACACTACTTTGCATTGGATGGGCAGAGTTTGACATTATTTTTCTCTCCTATACGATGTTTGCACTCTCTCTTCATGCATTATATACCCACCTTCCTGGGCACGGCTCTGCCGAGGGCCACCCCTGGCGTGGAGCAGAACAGCCCCACGTTGATACCCGGCGTGGCAAAGGTGGACTTCTCTGTTGCCACAGCGATGTCACAGCTGGCCACCAGCTGGCACCCGGCTGCCGTCGCCACCCCGTTCACCATGGCGATGACGGGCACAGGAATGTCCTGGATCAAGGTCATGACCTGACCATGACAGAGAGAGAGAGAGAGAGAGAGAGAGAGAGAGAGAGAGAGAGAGAGAGAGAGAGAGAGAGAGAGAGAGAGAGAGAGAGAGAGAGAGAGATGTGCAGTCTTGCAGAACTTAAGGCAGATGGGCTGAATGTCTGATATTATGTGCCTGGAGCAGGGTCATGTCCTGACGATGACAGAAAGAGTCACAGATTTGAAGTAGGCAGATGTTATGGCACATGGGCTGCATACGTGTGACACAAAATACTACTTCTTGCAAACCGTGGGCTTATTTTAGCTTAGTTTGTGTGTAGTGTGTGTGTGTGTGTGTAACATATAAAAAACACATAAAACCAATAAAACCAACAACAGCTGCTGAGGGTTTTATTGGTTGTGTGTGTTTTTTATATGCTGTGGTGACTCTTTGTGTGTTTTTATGATGGACTGTCTATTGTGTATTGTTTCTTAATGCTCTTATTTATTATATGGTTGTCTATTGTCTGGAATGTGCTGTGTGGATGGCCAGGTGGCATTCAATTTCCCCTGTGGGGATTAATAAAGTCTCTCTCATCTCATCTCATCTCATCTAGTTTCGAAATCATAAAAGGAATTCAGGGGAACCCAATCATCAGCGTTCCGGCAGAAGTTTTTCAAAAGGCGTGCAGGCAATAGGCCAACAAAAACGTGACTTGTACTGATTTGGTACTTATGACACTGTCAGAAAATCAGTTTAGTTTAGTTTATTGGTTTATTTCATCAGGGACCATGTGCAAAGTACATTAGTTACATAGTAAAAAGATGACCTGCACCAGATTATAGCTAATAGCTAATTTCCATCTGCAGTCCCTGGGCAGGTAAGAAAACATACAATCCAGTAAAATGGGAGTAGCCACTCAGGCATACAACCCCTGCCCCACACACACACACACACACACACACACACACACACACACACACACACACACACACACACACACACACACACACACACACACACACACACACACACACACACACACACACACACACACCAAAAAGATGTCATATGCAAAAAGACTACAATGTGCAAAGTGTCAAAACAGGCATGTGCAAAACTAAAAAAGGCTGTGCCAAAGATTAGGGTTCCTGCACTTCTTTTTGTAAGGTATTTTCGGACGATTAGGGTTCCTGCACCTCTTTTTTTCCACGTCAAGCACTGATAAAGGGGAATTTGCAACGCTGCAAAGCATCGGAACTTACATCGGAACAGGCTCCAAAGACTTTGGTGTGGTAGTCTCTGCCCTGGGTTGACGTGAGCTCTTTCAAATCATGTCCAGAGGAGAACACTGGCCCTCGAGCTGAAAACACGCACACAGACATTAGATTGTGTAATACTTTTATTTGGACCCAAGAGACAGCGTAATAGATCAGAATATTTTGGGAAAAAAGGTTAGTGACAGGCTGACAGATGTTAAAGAAAACACTTGTGTATACCAGTAGGCCTACTGTTGTTAAAAAAAATGAATCACCATTCAAGGATAAACAAAACATCTTCGTCTCCATATGTGCATGCTACCAGTGATGGCTGAAACAGAGCAAAACTTTGCCAATGTTTTTGCTCCCTTTTTGCAGTCCCCCAGCCATCTGCCAACATTCTCATGTAGGCTGCCAAAATACAAACACACACACACTTTCTGTAGAGCAATTGAGTAACAATATCTCAATGTGTTGTCTATTGCCAGTGACTAAAGACCTACTATGTTTTTCAGCTAGGTGACAGTTCGAGGACCTACCTCACCTGATATGACAATGACACGCAGGTCGTCGCTGTCCACTCCTGTCACGATGTTTTCTCGCAAGGATTCAAGCATGACCAACGACAGAGCATTTCTCTTCTTTGGGTTGTTCAAGATTATTCTCCTGAAATAACATTATACTTTACCCAATCTTCTTGTGCAACTTGTACCATGCAGCATGGCATTGCATTTTAGTGAGCACTTGGCAATTATTGACTTGACTTGATTGACAGCTGCTGCTACTGCTGCAAGACACAACTGAAAGTCACAAACATTTTGAATGACACGTTTTCCACAAACCTGATTCCACCGTGTTGTTCTTTCAGCGTCAACGGCTCCTTTTGTCCAGCCGTGCAAAGGGTTCGAGAAGCGACACAAGAGATCCATCTGCCTGCGAGAACTGCACGACCAACTCGACCAGACAGACTTTGAGCCATGTTTGTTATGGTTAGTCTCTCTTCCTGTCTCTCACTGCCACAAGGTGCGAAGAAATTATGTATACATGTATTGCATTCTTTGACGCCCTCTATCGTTGCGGCGCGTCACAGAGGCTAAGTCTTTACTCATACTCACCGCTAGAGGGCATAAACCATCTATCAGAAATCACAGCATGGGAACCTCAAGAGCCACAAACAAGAAAGTTCATAATAAATATTATCAGATATAACATTCCATGTGTTTGAGTAATTATTCAAAATATACAACAACTTGATCTAATGGAAACTCAATGGTTGTCAAAGGTTATATATATATATATATATATATATATATATATATATACAGTGCCCTCCATAATTATTGGCACCCCTGGTTGAGATGTGTTAAAAGCCTTAAAATAAATTCAGTGTTTATTGCAGAAGAATACTGTCACACTGAAAATGTTAGGAAAATGTAGCCTTCAACTCAAATGAATTGTAGGAAAATTAAAAAAATCCCTGACTAAAAAATAATTATTTTTCATTAAATCACCTGTTCCACAATTATTGGCACCCTTAACAATTCCCAGGAAATACATATAATTGAAGCATTTCTGTCATTTCTACAGTAGTTTACAAAGTTTACCAGAGTATGTAGGAACATTTAATTAGTAATTCATCACTTCCTGTTTCCCTGGGGTATAAATATGACGTGACACCGAGGCCATTTCTCTTATCCACTCTTAAACATGGGAAAGACAAAGGAACACAGCATACAAGTGAGGCAGATGTGCGCCGACCTTCACAGGTCAGGCAGAGGCTACAAGAAGATTGCCACTCAACTGCAGCTGCCCATATCCACTGTGAGAGGAATAATTAAGAAGTTCAAAACAACTGGAACAGTGGTAAACAAGCCTGGACGAGGACCCAAGTTTATTTTGCCACCACGCACAGTGAGGAGGATGGTAAGAGAAATCAAAAGATCTCCAAGGCTCACTGTTACAGAATTACAACAAATGGTAGCATCCTGGGGTCACAAAGTCTCCAAATCAACCATCAGGCGCTGTCTACACGCCAACAAGCTGTTTGGGAGGCATGCACGGAGAAACCCTTTCCTCACCCACAATCATAAACGCAAACGTCTGGAGTTCGCCAAGCGGTATTGGGGCTTCAACTGGGACCGTGTGCTTTGGTCAGATGAGACCAAGATTGAGCTTTTTGGCAACAAACACTCTAAGTGGGTCTGGCGTGCCACGAAAGATGCGCATGCTGGAAAGCACCTCATACCCACTGTGAAGTATGGGGGTGGGTCAGTGATGCTGTGGGGCTGTTTCGCTTCCAAAGGCCCTGGGAAGCTTGTTAAGGTGCATGGCATCATGAATGCTTTGAAATACCAGGACATTTTAAATCAAAATCTGTTGCCCTCTGCCCGAAAGCTGAAGATGGGCCGTCACTGGGTCTTTCAGCAAGACAATGACCCTAAACATATGGCCAAATCTACACAGAAATGGTTCTCCAGACACAAAATCAAGCTCCTCCCATGGCCATCTCAGTCCCCAGACCTCAACCCCATTGAGAACCTGTGGGGCGAGCTGAAGAGGAGAGTACAGAGGAGAGGACCCAGGTCTCTGGATGATTTAGAGAGATTCTGCAAAGAGGAATGGCTGAAGATCCCTCTCTCTGTCTTTTCCCATCTTGTGAAACATTATAGGAGAAGATTAGGTGCTGTTTTGTTGGCAAAAGGGGGTTGTACAAAATATTAACAACAGGGGTGCTAATAATTGTGACACACATTATTTGATGTCAAATAATTATTTCTTTATGTAGGATTTTTTCCCCACTGAATAAATGCACTTGTATTGAAGGTTGGATTTTTCTCTTTTTTTCCATTAAGGTCCCATATTATTTAGAAAAAAATAATAATAATTGGAAGCTAAAAAACACATCTCAACCAGGGGTGCCAATAATAATGGAGGGCACTGTATATATATATATATATATATATATATATATATATATGTAACTGTTAATTTCTCTGTAGGCATCTTTAGGCACGTTCAGGCTGTTCCGGCACCTAATCTATAACTGGCTGGTGTGTTCACACCGCAAGTCAGAGCATTCGGGAACCAAAGATTGTTCGCGATGCAAACCGAAAAATAGCGTACTTGGTTTTTCTCTGCAAACCGTGGTGAGTGTGGACGTCAGCTGCAAGGCCGGATTAATGCACAGGCTAGATATGGCTGCAGCACCTAGCCCCCCCCACCTGCCAGGGGGCCCCTGACTGGCCAAAAGTGAAAAATGGCAGTATTGTGACAAGATGCAATAGTGAAAAATGAACCTGTCATGTTGAGTACAGTTGGTAGACATGGTATCCTTAATTCCTAGCTCTTAATTATGACACTGTCACTATGTAAATTTGACCGGAAAATTAGCCTTCTGCAGGGCCCACAGCAACCTGCAGCCTAGGGGCCCCAGGCCATCTTAATCCGGCCCTAGGTAGCATGTATGGTTACAGTACATACGGAAAATTTCCCAGCCCGGTGTGAACATGGGTGGGTTCGCAGATAAGTTCAGAACGTAACTGGTGCAGGAATGGGCACCAGCACCGTTCTTATAGGCTTGAAAACAATATTTGTGAAAGCAGGCATGTAACAGCCTTAACAATACAATATAGAACTGCTTGTGGAATTCAGTCTGATAATGGGCAGCATCTTTTTTTTTACCCATTTTGTCCTAAGCCCTTTTTGGGAAAGGGTGCCCCTCTGCCTATTAAATCCAAAATACCTCAACCTCCGAAGCACATAAACATGAAATGAGTTAGATTTAAAAGCTAGGACCCTCGCTTTGCCTTAGAATGTGTTCATTCAGCTCTAACTTACCCACATTTTTAATAAAACAGCTCAAATCTCAAGAACCTAAATGCAGCGTATATGTCGCTAAAATGGCTTACAGGAAACAAGACAGACACAGACACATACCACTGGTAATTTTTTGCCCCAGGCAGTGTTTATTAAAGAAAGAGCGTATTGTCTCAGGAATGATCCAATAACCTCTTCAGTTTTTTTAGTACTTTAACAACAAAATGCAAAACACTCAATGGTCTGGTAATCATACAATAAGACAAAATAAAAGCATTGCATCGATATAAAATGTTTACATCATAAGGAACCTGGAGAGGTTGAAATGAAAGGATAAATACTTTGATAACAGCGAGAGTTAATTTAGTGTGTGTGTGTGTGTGTTGTGTTGTGTTGTGTTGTGTTGTGTTGTGTTGTGTTGTGTTGTGTTGTGTTGTGTTGTGTTGTGTTGTGTTGTGTTGTGTTGTGTTGTGTCGTGTTGTGTTACGGTAAGGAGCATATGTACTGCAAGTATGGAATGCTGAATGTGTGTGGTTTGGAATGATGCATTCTTTAAGTGTGTCACATGAATACAAGCAATGGAATGAAATGTCACGACGTACAAAAGTAGTACAACTCTCAGTCAACACAAACATTGAAATACAGTATCTCAGTGTGTGTGTGTGTGTTTGTGTGTGTGTGTGTGTGTGTGTGTGTGTGTTTGTGTGTGTGTGTGTGTGTGTGTGTTACAATAAGGACGTCAAAACTATTGCTTTAGCCCAGGTCAGTCCAGGATCTTTGTCAGTAATCAATCTGTCAGTCTATGAGCAAGAACACACACACACACACACACACGCACGCGCACGCGCGCTCACACGCACACACAAGCGCACACTGACACGCACACAAACGCACACGGACACGCACAAACGCGCGCACACACACACACACACACACACACACACACACACACGCACACACACGCACGCACACACACATACAGACTCACACGCACACACACGCACACACCTCCCTTTGGTTGTTGGAGCAGAGCAGACATGTTGTGTGTTGTATGTTTTGGAGAGAGTGTAAATCCTATCCTGCTCCTTGTGGAATGCTGGAGTGGTCGGGGATCAGGCCTGGAATGGAGTTAGACTGGGAGGGAGTGACCTTTGACCTCTAGCATGGAGTGGTATGAGTTAGGCAAGGCTGGGAGAGTTCATGAGTGTGTTTTTTGTGTGTTTGTATGGATATATGGATGGATGGATGGATGTGTGTGTGTGTGTGTGTGTGTGTGTGTGTGTGTGTGTGTACGTGTGTGTGTGTGTGTGTGTGTGTGTGTATGTGTGTGTGTGTACGTGTGTGTGTGTACGTGTGTGTACGTGTGTGTGTGTGTGTGTGTGTGAGAGAGAGAGAGAGAGAGAGAGAGAGAGAGAGAGAGAGAGAGAGAGAGAGAGAGAGAGAGAGAGAGAGAGAGAGAGAGAGAGAGAGAGTGTGTGTGCGTGCGTGCATGTGTTTGTTTGTGTGTGTTTGGGGGGTTTGAGTTTGGGAGTGGGAGTAGGTCAGTACGTAGGGGAATCCCAATGACAATGACTTGCCACTGAGCAAAAAAAAAATAAAAATATTCATATACTGCATTCGTCAGAGAGAACAACGACAACAACAATAGACAACAGGAAGAAGGACAAACAACAACAAACAAACAAACAAACAAACAAACAAGTCCTCATTTGGAGCGCGATAAAAAGGACACATCCATCCTTTGGAGGTGCCTCCGAATGAAATATACACAGTGATCTCTCCTTCACTGCTTTCTGAATGACTGCTAAAAATGCAAACATATATATACTCTCTTAAATTGTATGTCTCTTTCTTTCTCTCCAAAAAAATATGATATTCACAAGCATGGTAGAATAAATTGACCTCTAGGGTTATATATCTCAAATATCAAACTCATTAAAAAAAGATGGACAGATGATGAAAAAAACAAAATAAACAAACAAAAAAACACAGAAAATCACTGAGTTTCATTCTTGCCAGAAGATATCTTTTTTTTTAATTTTCACTCCCCAAATTTTCCCGTAAAGTAGTTTAAATAACTCGGCTATATGAACAAACAAAAAACGCATTTTCTGTACATTAATATAATCATAAAGATTTATATCCACTATTCTTGGTTAATGATTACTTGAACAACAACAAAAAAGGAAAAAAACAATAAAATAAAACAAAATAAAAAGAAAAAAAATCTTTTTCAGTCAGTCAGATAAGTTTTGCTTTTCTTCGCAAATGTGAGTTTATCAGTAAAAATGCCTGAGGCTACCATAGACCTCTGCCACAGCACAGCTCCTACAGGGAATACAGTCAGTCTGTCACACAAACAAACAAACAAACAAAAAAACAAACAGACACATAAACAAACAGGAAGACACACAGACAAACAGACAGACAGACAAAAAGAAACCTCAAAACAGTTCAACGAAAACAACTTTACCTCTGCTTTGACATTGCTCTATTGCTTTCTCTCTCTCTCTTACTCCGCACTTAAAGTGTCAACACTTTCCTCCTTCCTCTCTCCATCTTACTTTTGTTTGTTTTGAAACTTTCTCTCCTCTTCCCTCTCTTTTCTTCTCCTCTTCTCCTTCAACCTCCTTCAGTTCTTCACCCATTTCACTCCCTCCATCACCTCTGAGGTCCCTTTTGATATTACAGTAACATCGACTCCTGCATGGCAAAGGCCTCTTGCGCTTGGCTGTAGTGTGCACCTCCGAACAGATGGGGGAGCTGTTGCCTGCCGCCACCACCACCAACACCACCAGCACCGCCGCCTGCACCCCCACCCCCACCCGCCCCAGGCGGCAGCTGCTCCGGGAGGTGGTGTTGGTGGTGATGGTGGTGCGCGGTGGTGGTGGAGGGAGGATAGTAATGGTGTTGGTACCCATCTCCTCCTCTATCCCCACCTCCTCCCCTGTACACGCTCCCCAGCACCATGTCCGAGTCCGAGAGGGGCGGGAAGATGAACTCCTGGTGGATGGGCGACATCTGCGCCTTCTGGAAGCTGGGCGAGCGGGGCAGACCTCCAGGGGACCTGGGAGGTAGGCCTCCACCACCGCCACCTTCCCCAACCCCTGCTCCTCCACCACCACCCCAGGCAGCCCTCAACTCTGCCTGGTACGACACCAGGTCATCCAGATCCAGGCCTCTCCTGCGGGGCTCGTAGTGGTAGTCCATGGGGGGCTGATGGTAGTCCACAGGCGGGTAGACTGGGTGCTGCTGCTGCTGCTGGCGATGAGGTGGGTAGTTCCCACCACCGTATCGGCCACTGTCACCACCGCGGGTGCTGCTGTCCAACGCCGCGTCCAGAGGGGCTACGGACAGGGGAGGGTGCTGCTGCTGCTGCTGGTGGTGGTGGTGGTGGAGAGGAGGGAGGTGGTGGGTGGGGGTCGGGAGCGGGGACGGGTTAAGGTTGAGCTTGAGGTTGAGGTTGGGCTGCCGTCGGTAGGTGGCGTAGGTGTTGTTCATGAGGGCCTTCTCGGGGGAGGCGCGGTTGCTGTGCGGGTGCCGCTGGGTGGTGGCGTAACCCCGCGGCGCCTCTCCGTAGCTCAGCCCGTGACCTCCGCCGTGACCTCCGCCGCCTGGCAGCCCTCCGCCGTGCCTGTCCTCGTGGGTCCGGGCCTCCAGACCGAAGGGGACGAACACCGGCACCATCCCCGTGGCGCCGCGCCCCGCGGGAGAAGAGTGCTGCCCACTGCTCGACGGGGGGTAGAAGTGCGGCGGCGTCACCCGGGCGTTGGCGGCGGCCACCTGGGGGAGGGCGGCCATGTTTTGTTTGCTGTGCAGACGCAACGGAGCGCTGCTGCTGCTGAAGCCGCCGCCACCGCCGCCACTAGGGGGCCTCGTGGGGCTGCCCTGCCTTAAGTTCCCCAGTGACGGGGTGGCAAAGGGGGGCCGCGACGGGGGCCGTTCGAGCTCGATGACCTCCATGACGGGCAGGCCGTCGGGGCCCGGGACGTTGTCGTACTGCGAGGCGTTCGAGCCCCGGTTGGAGCCCGGCACAAAACCTTGCGAGCGCGGACGGGAGCCTCCCGAGTCACGGAGTCCCTGACCTTGACCGGGGTCAGAGGGCGTCGTCGGGGTAACGGGGGGCACGGGCGAGGGCGAGCCGCCGCCGCCGCCAGAGATGCTCTGCTGACTCTCTCGCAGGGCGGCCGCCTTCGCTGCCTCCAGCTTGGTCTCGGAGGGCTTGACCCAGCGGGGGGTGAAGGGCCGGTCCGGAGGCCGGGTGCTGGAGCCGGCGTTGGAGTTGTGGTTCGCGGCCGCGTGGTGCCGCGTGGTGCCCTGGGGCGGCTGCTGCTGCTGGCCCTGGGCGGTCATGGCCATGGTTATGGCCGGGGACTTGTTGTTGGGTCCCCAGTCCGGCGTGCTGGTGGCGTTCGGTGGGGTAGGGGCCGGGGACTGGCCCCTCTCCGAAGGGGCCTGCGACGAGGGCGGCTGCTTGCGGGACTCCGTGTCACTACCGCCGCCGCCACCCCCGGAGCCGCGATTGCTGCGTCCGCCACCCTTGGCCAGGCGCACCAGCTTCTCCAGGGAGTCGCGTCGGGTGCGGCTCGGGGGCCGGCTGGACTCCTTCGGATGCTCGGGCGAGGGACCGCCAGCCGACCCAGGCGCCGACCCCGGTGGTCCCTGCCCCGCCGCCTCCGGGGTCAAGTGCACGCTCTGATTGGCCGGGCTGGGCCCTCGCGACGATGAGACCGGCCCCCCGTCTACCACCGTCATCTGTTGCCCGCTCGGCGCCTGGCCGTTCGCTGTGACGTGATTGGTCAGTGGCTCGGGAGGAAGCTGCCCCAGAGGCTTCTTGGGAAACTCCTCCTCTTTACCTAAAACAGGAAGAGAGAGAGAGAGAGAGAGAGAGAGAGAGAGATAGAGAGAGATAGATAGATAGATAGATAGATAGATAGATAGAGAGAGAACGAGAGAACGAGAAAGAGAGGGCGACAAACAGAAAAAATGAGCCAATCAGAGGTTGTGTTGAAGTCACCTGACCTGAGACGGTGAAACGAAACGCAGTGGACACTTTTACAGACACTCGGACAGACAAGCACGGATGATCAGTGGAGGACACGAGAGCATGGCAGGAGGAGGAGGAGGGTCGCGGTCGCGGACAACTTTCTATCCACAGGGACAGAGAGTTCCAACCAAGAAAGAAGGACGCAGTGAGAAAGAACATGGAACAAGCAGCAGCAGCAGCACAGCAGAGCAAAGAGAAGAGAAGATAAGAGAAGAGAAGGAAGAGAGAGAGAGACAGACAGACCGGCAGACAAAGAAAGTGCATTGGCAAGAGACAGTGCAAGTGAGGATAGGCAAAAAAAGAGAAACAGAGAGGAGTGAAGCAATAGTTACACACAAATGCTGAATATAAATTCACAGACAGCAGGTAGGATTAAAAAAAAAAACAGACTTCAAACAATATCTTAAAAGAAAGTCAGACATCAAAAAGAAGGATCTTAAACTTTTTTTTATAACCCAAGGCTATTTTATACAAAGGCTTGTAACAAGGGCTGAAAATGAGGTAAAATTGCACATATTGAATTCCTAACCAAGTCATTACGGCGACATTATGAAGTCATTGAGCCGTATTTGTGAAGGGTGATTTTCCGTAAGACACGTTTGACGAGGCTAATGGCACAACAATAAGGCGCTCAAAATTTATCACCAAATTATCCGATCCAATTATCAGGTGATTATCCTGGCAGCGTGCAGACATTAGTCACCTACTGTGATTAAATGACGGGCAAAATCTTTGGGCACCCGAGGGGGTCCTTCCTACCCGAAGGACGGATGAATGCACAGGGGAAGTGAAGCTGTATAGCGAACAGAAACTTCGCAAAACTCAAAGTTTGTTCTCTATTCATTTCTCTCTCACACACTATGTTGCTCAATGTGGGTGTACTGCCAATGTCATTGCTCACCTATTTACTATATTGGCTTTCTTATATGAACTCCCATTTTGTGCATAATGTGATAATAGAGTTACAGATAAGAGATACTTAATCCGGAAGGAAATGTAAGTTTTCAGCAGCATATTCTCTCCCCTTAACTGATACTGGACAAAAATAATTTCATTTGTTCTAATTCATATATAATGAAGATTGGGATGAATTCATTAACTTTCAAAATTCAGTATAAAGCACAACATTCAGTACTGATGACTGAATGCCTGAACATTATAGGGTAGGTTTAAGCCAGGACTACTGCTTACACTGTGAAAGTAGTGAAGTAGTAGAGTATAATTTATTAATGATAAAATTAAGTACAAAGGGTAATATTATATTAATCCACACTTTTATTCAAAGTGACATACATTTATTTTACTTTGTATGGTGTTCCGATGCCTTGTTCAAGGGCACTTATTCCATTGAAGAGGGCACAGAAGAGGTTCCACTCCTACTAGCACGTCCCTCAAACCTGCGACCCCCAGATGCCCCAATTTAATATGGATGAGGCCCGACTCATGCATGCAAATGAGAGTCTGAAGACTAAGTCTTTCTTTCTTTTTTATTTCTTTCTCCTTTTATACCTTTTGACAGGACAGTGGAGGAGAGACAGGAAATGAGTGGGGAGAGAGATACAGGGAAGGATTGGCCGGAATCGAACCTGAATTGCTGGAATAGTAACCCAGTGCCCTACCGTTAGGCCACGGCAGGGCCAACTAAGTCTTTCTTTTTTTTGGACGCTTTGTCGTTTTGGTGCCATTAGCCAACGGTGAAGATGTTCGAAACGGGTAACAATCGTCATTATATCAACTGAGCTCATCAACACTGTGATAACACAGTGATAACTTCAATCAAAAAAAAAAAAAATGGGCACTCAAAAGTATGATTTATCCTAATGTGTGCATTAAAGAAAAAAAAAAGCCCAAAATGGATGGGTTTCATTTCAGCCCATCTCCAGCGCCTCTCCTGTGAAGATGGAGGAGATGGCCCGAAGCCAAAAACGCTTCCATCTTTGCGCTTCTCCTAAATTAGCATAAAGCACTCTTTTGAGGGCAGGTTTTTAATCCCCTCTCACTTAAGATGTTATCCCAAAAGAAAGGTTGAATGAACACCCTCCACCAGTTTTTGCTTAGGGTAGCAAGATTTCAGCAGTAGGACACTTGTCAGCAAAGGTAGCCCTATGAAGTCTTGGACTTCTTGCTGTTCCATTTCATTGTCAGGTAACACTTTCTATGCAGCATGTATTCACAATACTCTATACCCACATTCATCAAGGGTGATATTGCCTTCATAACATACAGCTCCAGACCTTTTTATTAGAATACCATGAAAAAGTTGATTTATTTCCATAATTCACCTTTGGCTAAGGCCCGCCCTAAAGTGGTTTTTGACCAATCACAGCGCAGCAAAAGGACGACCTCGGACAAACCTCGGACAGTTTTGACAGCGCTCCATTGAACTCAATGCTGAAATCGCATGTTTTCAAGTAGTTAGCGAGATACTGTCGTATTATTATTAAAATATGATTGGAAATTGTGCCTGGGGTATTTGTGACAAATGTGCAAGTTTCCCCGCGATGTAACAGGTGGTAATCACTTTCCTCTTTACCTAAAACCGGACTAATATTACTAGCAGCTGAATAGTCTGCCTTGAAGGGTCTCGGCAGCCTCACACTCGACTAGAAAGCACACGGATCAAAAACATACTTTGTGTGCTCCGATCATGACACCATCTCATTCATGTCCCTTTTCAGTAAGGTTGTAAGCAAACCACGAACCTGTTTCAGAGTAGGATTTTGGATTTCTGACCTAATTAATGAAGAAACAC